>NW_020174072.1:665085-712164 GCF_003031525.2 Neophocaena asiaeorientalis asiaeorientalis | reverse complement strand
GGTTTTTAACAAAAAAAAAAAAAAAAAAAAAACCCACAGAAAACAACAAAATACAAACAATATAATACAAATACAAACAAATACAATATAATACAATATAATACAAATACAAGCAAATACAAACAAAATACAAACCCTCTGTAGGGTTTTACTATAACATATTTGTGTGTTTGTGAAAACATTACACTAGAACAGGGAAAATTTGAATATGTAAGAGAGACAGAAAGAGAAGCTAAAGTACAGTCTATGTTAGGGTAACAGTAAATGATGAGCTGGTAGGTGAAAATTAGACAAGAAATAAATCGTTCACCTTTTTCTTTTTCTTTTTCTTTTTTTTTTTTTTGCGGTATGCAGGCCTCTCACTGTTGTGGCCTCTCCCGTTGTGGAGCACAGGCTCTGGATGCACAGGCTCAGCAGCCATGGCTCACGGGCCCAGCCACCCGGCGGCATGTGGGGTCTTCCCGGACCAGGGCACGAACCCGTGTCCCCTGCATCAGCAGGCGGACTCTCAACCACTGCGCCACCAGGGAAGCCCAAATCATTCATCTTTACTCAGTCCTGGGAAAAGAGTATCAATTGCTGAAGAATGCAGTTTTATTCCTCAATTGTCTTTGAGGAGAAAATTGCAGATAACACAGGGATTTTAAGAACTGTACTTTAAGTTGAACTTGGATATCATGGAACAAAATAAGAGTTTTCATAAAATTAGTAGCTTTTATAAAAGTATACTTCTTGTGCCTTATGCTACAGTTTATTATCATTTAATATAATAAATTTATTAAATAAAATAATGATTAAAATCCATAAAAATACAAGGTTCCCAATTGTGGCAAGAATTTAAACAATACATATATATGTGTGTATATATGCATACATTGTATATATATATGTATATACATATTCAATCTGAGATACATTGATCACAAAATAACAAAATTTAGTATTTTGAAAGTAATATTTACAAATATCAAATTTTCTAAACATTTCTAATAAAAATAATAATAAATAGTTATCAAAAAGCCTATTTTCTGAATACTGAGGAGATAGTTTAATATTGAAATATTTTTTTAGAAGACAGATTAAATATAAAAAATACTATATGTACTGTTAAACATATTTTAGAATCTTGAAAAATTCCTGCCTTTTAATATGTTGGAGAGAGTATTAAAGAGAATAGATGGATACTATTTATGAAAGTTTGAGAGGATTATAAAATGTGATTTATTGTAAATAATTCATGATGCACTTTGCATTACTAAGAAATGCATTTTTTTTCAAATTCACTCTTTGGATATAAATAGCCATGCATGATAGTCAAACTTTAAGAGATAATTTAATATTTTGTGTATTTTTTTGCATCTGCTTGTCTCTACATAAACAAAACATGTAAAATTTCTCCAGAAATTTTTCATATATTTTCTGTTTTGGTTCCAAAAAAGTTATAACAATCTCTTCAAAGTTTATAGGAATTTAATTTTACTTAGAAATTATTTTATTTTATTATAGAATCAGTTTTGTTGCTTTTGGTAAATTTGTGACTAAATGGAATAAGGCAATGAAAAAAAGATAATCAGGTAAATATTAAAATCAACCAATTCAAATAGGCGATGTTATGATAAATAACTCTCCTTTCAGATCTACATAGACAGTAACACAGACAGAGGATAGAGAGGTGAGTCCAGAAAATTAAAGCTAAGAAATACTGCAATTGAAAAAATATATACGTAAGTAAGGAACAAGATAATTCAAGAGTGATAATATAAACATTTTTTAACTTTAAAATTGTGTCTTGGAGGTGAAAATATCTTGGTCTTTTTTTGAGATAATTTCTATAATGAAAGATCTTTAAAGAAGGACACAATCAGACTGCTGGTTCCCATTGTGTATTATTCTGGATAGCTAAGGTTATGTTGAGGCTTAAAAACAAACAACAGTAACAACAAAACTATACAGTAATTTCATATTATAACAAAATTTTGTTTCTATGTTTTGTTACTATGCAAAGTCAACTGTGACTCCAAACAATTTTCAGGCAGTTCAAAGACACCTGCTTGTGTTTCTACCCTTTTACTAAGAGGCATCTTACATGATTATTCCAGGAGAGAAGGAAAGTCTCACATAGGAAATCAGATCCTTGGCTTGGAAGTTGTTTACATTCACAACCAATTAGCAAGAATTTGTCATGCAGCCCCACCCAGCTGCAAGGGGACAGAGAAATGTACTTTTCTATGTATCCACAAGAGAAAGAGAATCAGATATTGTAAACCACAGAATTCCTTTAACAACCTAAAACATATGGATATGGATATGATGGTTTTCTCTGTATATTCAGTCTCTCTGGGAGTATCATGCTATATTGCAACTACTAGCATTTATAATTTTTTTCTTAACCTGTCCTGAAAAATCTTACTATGATAATAATGATCTTTAATGTAAAGATCCATTTCTCAACACTGACCCCACCTTAGAAAAATCAGGAATTCAAATGTCATGTATAAACTTTAAAGTTGTGTGATCATGACATGAAAAGTTGCATCCTTTCACTCGCTATCACAAAGTTGAAATTGCATATTTGTCATTTCTATCATTGGATGTGTTGTTTGAACATCCTGATACTGATTACTGAGCACACTATTCCCTGTAGACTTGACCATCTAGAGTTTCTTTTCCCATTCTTTCCCATCTGTCCATCTCTCTTTTATCCACATTCAAATTTCTTTCAAACTATGTCTCAGAATCACTTTTGTATATGCAAAATTAGTGCTACGGATGAGAATGTATGGACTGCTCTGAAAATGAGGGTATTTTTTCTTCTCTTTAAAAATCATCTCACTTCCTTAGAAATCAATTCTAGGCAACACTGTGTTAGTGTTGGGTAGTTTACGTTTGTACCTAAATAAAATATTCTTTAAGCAGATCCTGGCATAAAACTATAAAATTTATGTTAGTTATTATTGTTGTTACAAACAAATAGCATTCCATATGCTTTTACTCTTATTCAACCCTTTATCACATGTAAAATTTTGTCAAAATTAAATTGTATTTTTTCTCAAATTTTATTGAGATTTTTATAGTAGCTTATATTTTAAGAGTTTTCAACATCTTATTGTTTCATACTTATGTTAGCACCACTTATTTAGACTTTTTGTAAATGATACCAAATTCATTGACATTCTGTGTTTATTTTACAAATATTTTTCCCATTACTGTCAATTCATATCCTGTAGTCTCTGATTTTTTCCTAAAAGGATTATAGAAATAGCATACTTTCTGACTCCTTGTGTGTCAGTGAATGCCCTTTTCTCATCTTCCCTGAACAGGTCATAACCTGTCATAGAGGCATGCAAACATTTTCTTCACATAATGCTGATAATCAGCTCTTATCTTCTGGCCTTGTGTTGAACAATCTAATGTCAACCTCACCATTTCTTCATTTTGATTGTAGGGTTTCTTCTTTCTCTTTTTTTTAAAGCGCCAGTATCTAATTACAAATTTTTCTTCTTCATTACCTATCATTGTCAACTCATTTGATCTCTTTACTAAAATCTTTGTTCAGATAGAGAACTTTTAATTTAAAAAAATGTCCATATTTCCTTGTTTATGCTAATTATTGTTTGATTACCTCTTCTAACACACTCCTTACCTATTCACTTTTTTCAGGCATTTTGGTTTTTTCTCAGACACTTCAAACACATTCTTGCCTAAAGGTCTTACGTTTACTTTTGCTTTTGTCTGTAACACTCCTCTATTTGATAGTCACATGCCCAGTTTCTGCTCCAGTGTCACTTTCAGATAACACAGATACTTTAACAAAACTAGAAGATCAACATTCATTTACACAAATATTCACACTCCCAACTCTTTATAACCTTGCCTTTCTTAATTTCACAGAACTTCTCCTATAACGCTCCTGTTATGTGTTTATTTTAATTTTTTGTGTAATTATTCCTGCCATTGCATACACAAGATGAGCTCCTTAAGACTACGTTCATCATTTTTTTCTTCTCAAGTTTATCATGCTATCTCCAACTCTGAGAGAGGATCCTGGAATATATAAATACTTTTAGATGATAAATGAACTGATGAATGGATGTATTAATGAACAACAGATGGGTGAATGAATTATTTCCTCACTTTACACCTGACAGAATACAAATTACACAAGTGTAGGATCTCATCGTTTTTCTTCATATTTGTTCATTTTACTATCATTAAAAAATGTATTTTGGGACTTTCCTGGTGGTCCAGTGACTGGGACTCTGTGCTCCCAGTGCAGGGGACCTGGGTTCAATCCCTGGTCAGGGAACTGGATCCTACATGCTGCAACGAAGATCCCGAGTGCCATAACTGAGACCTGGCGTAGCCAAAAATAAATATTTTTTAATGTATATTTTTCCTTTGGTTATGGAAAATAGCTCCACCTGGCCCTTCTCATTACTTTGTGTGTGTGTGTGTGTGTGTGTGTGTGTGTGTGTGTGTGTGTGTGTGGTACACGGGCCTCTCACTGTTGTGGCCTTTCCCATCACGGAGCACAGGCTCTGGACACACAGGTTCAGTGGTCATGGCTCATGGGCCCAGCTGCTCCGTGTCATGTGGGATCTTCCCGGACCAGGGCACGAACCCACGTCCCCCGCATCAGCAGGCGGACTCTCAACCGCTGTGCCACCAGGGAAGCCCTCTCATTAATTTTTATTCTCCAATTTGCTGCTGATTTATGCTAATGCATTTTCATATTTGTCTGTATGTTTTTTATCTATAGGGAATCTATCCATAACTCAAGTTATTGATTATGTAGCCTTATACTTTTACTGTGTTAATGCAATGTCTCCTTGAGCAAATTTGAAAATATGAATTAAAGTGAGATTAGAAATGAATTCAAATGGTAGAGTGAAACCTGATATAATGGATCAATCATTGCTAAAACTTTGGACTTTGTGTTTATGCTCTTTTAGAGGCCCCATCATTACTTTATTCAATAAATCTTTATCTTACAAGAATATCCTCACAAAGAATCATCATTTACTTAGTGCATCATCAATGTTAATTTGAAAAGTCACAGAGACCACAATCGTCTAATTTCCATTAACTCCAGCACCAGAGATTTTTCTAATCAAATTAGAAAAATTTGATTTGTCTTTTTAATTAAATTTAATGCTAACTGTTAATTTGACTAACTGTTCCACAGTATACAGTAGTCTCCAACCTATGAACTTCTAAATTCAGTAATTTTGTGAGATTTTATCAAGTATTAAAATAGACTTTTCCTTTTTATATGGTACATCATCAACTGGTTTGAAAGTTCCTGTCTCTGATCTTTCCAGTTTTGTCAAACTGACAAAATGACCAGATTTTAAATAGAATAAGAATGTAAAATTTTTGTAATAAGAGAAGAAATTTAATATTTACTACATGTCCAGAACATAATAGGTCAAACTTTTAAAGTAGTGGCCATAGATAAAAGAGTAAAAATTTTAACAATTATAACAGCTAATATGTACTGGCCCTTAAATAAGTTACAACATTTATATGTAAAACAAAATTCACGTTTATTTTTTTCATTAAATACTTATGATAATTCCATGGAGAGTATTTTTTTGTTTGTTTGTTTTTGTTTTTTACCTTACAAAAGAGGGTAGTTAGGGTCATGAAATATAAGTAATGGGCACAAAGCACAAAGTAATGATTTTGTATCTGGCAACACCATATTTTGAATTCAGATCTGTCTCCACATAGAACCCATGTTTTATTTACTTCCACTTACCCAATTTTATCTACTATACTGTTCCATATAATCATTCATTTCTTTTACATGAGCAACAATTGTTTCAATATTGATGATATAAAATCTTACTTTTAATGTGAATGTCTTTTTTTTTTAATCATTTTTTTTACATCTTTATTGGAGTATAATTGCTTTACAATGGTGTGTTAGTTTCTGCTTCATAACAAATTGAATCAGTTATACATAAACATATGTTCCCATGTCTCTTCCCAATAGAGTCTACCTCCCTCCCATCCTCCCTATCCCACCCCTCCAGGCGGTCACAAAGCACTGAGCTGATCTCCCTGTGCTATGCGGCTGCTTCCCACTAGCTATCTACCTTATGTTTGGTAGTGTATATATGTCCATGCCTCTCTCTCGCTTTGTCACAGCTTACGCTTCCCATTCCCCATATCCTCAAGCCCATTCTCTAGTAGGTCTGTGTCTTTATTCCTGTCTTACCCCTAGGTTCTTCATGACACTTTTTTGATGAAAGTCTTCTTTTCTCTTATTTGAGTAGAAAAAATATAGAGGGAAAAATGTAGTTCCAAAAAAAGAAATTCAGGTTCTCAAATACTATGAAGGACTACTCAGGAAATGCAAACTAGGATAAGTTTTTCAATTGTTTTTCATATAAATAACAATAATAACAGCAATAATAATAATGATTTTTTCATTTATTGAGAATTTATTGTCATATATTAATCAGTTATTCTAGTATATCTCCCTTTCAGCATTTAGTATACCCTTACAAGAAATTTAATATTTTATAGATTAAGAAACGCAGACACAAATGTGTGAGAAATTGTGTGTGTGAGTATTTACATTCACACATTCCCTTTTTCTTACTTATGGAATATACCAAGTTTTCTGCTTCTTAACCTGAATGGTACAAATGAGCTTATATATCTGTGTCAGCACTTTGGTGTACTATGAACAGTCCAGCAGTTAGTGGACTAACAAATTTTGACAAATGTTTTCTGTTTGTTTTGGCTACAACTAAGAATACATTCTGACATAGGTACATCAGGGATAATGCTGCACTAAACAGATTGTATAAAGTGATAAACAGTGTAATAAAACTATAAAACTCATGTCTAGGATCAACGAAATAATGTACGTTACATAGGACATAGAAAATTTTGTCTGATAATATATCAGAAATTACAGGCAGAGCAGTAAAATATTCTAGGGCATAGTTGCACAAAGCTGAAGTGCATTTAAACTAACCACAAATGCTTTAAAAAGTTTATGAAAAATCATGTTACTCTCATAATGATTATTACATGTACAGGTTGTTTTTAATATCATGCTGCACTGTTATACTCTATTTATGAATGTTTTGTTACTTTAAAGTATCCTGCAAAGTTTTTAACATTCAAAGAGGTCAAAGATGATAAAGAAGCTAAAATTTGTCACGGTGTATAATCTACAATATTCCTGATTATCTTTGAAGGGGTTTCAACAACATCTTAGATGGACAAGAAACTGTCTTAATCCAGTGGTTTATAAATTAACTTTTAATATTATTAAATTTGTGTATTTTTCTTCAAAGCATTGACTTTGCCAAGAACAGTTACCCTCCAGTATCTTGATTTTCAAACTCATATTCCTCACAGAAAACATAAGTAGTTTTCTTATCAATATAGAATGATGACAAAAAATTAATCAAGTCAATAAAACATTAAGTAATAGCTATTACCAAATGATTGGGATAGTCCAATCCCCGGAGACCAGTCATATTTGAAAACGCTTGTTATAGCATTCACTTTCTCTTTCCAACTTAGGAGCCAATGCTTAAACCCCTCCTCATCGTCTCATTTGTTAGACTTTTATTTTGGATTCAACCCTGAGTAATCTATTGTCAAACAAATGGAATATTCAGAAAAAAATATTTTGCAGATATGTTAATAAGTGGAAATAGGTAATGTTCTTTAAAAATCATAGTTTATTAATCACCTGGAATTTATTCAAGTCCTTTATACATCTGACAACAAAATTAGAGTTGTTCATATTATTTTTTTCTCTGAAAAATATGATATGTGCCTTTATAATAATTATTGTTAGTAGTTCCAATCATCTGAAGTTAATATAATTTCATGTATTAGTTTCCTAAAAGCTACATCTCTAAAATTAGAAATTATTTCTTTCATGAAGAAAGCGAATTTCAACAACATAATTTAACATTTTGAAATATAAAATATTAAATAATTTGGTATTATATTGGAGAAAATAGCTAACATTTGGGTAGATGTTATAATATGAGCAGTTTAATGTATCGGTTGAAATCTCAGGATTTGAATTCAAACAGATCTTGGTTTAATGTGAAGCCATATTATTTTCAATTTCCACACTTCATTCTATTCATTAATTAAATGGGAATAACTCTCCTACAATGTGAATTATTATAATAACTCACATGTATAATATGTTATTATTATACATTATTAGATCGTACACACATATATCCTACACAATATTCATTTATGTATTAGTTTCTTGTTACTGCTGCAGAAATTATCACAAACTTAGTGGCTTAAAACAAGACAAATTTATTATTTTATAATTCTGGTTGTCAGAAGTCCAAAATGGCTTTCACTGGGCTAAAATCAAGGTGTTGACAAGACTGTGCTTCTTTCTGGAAGCTTTAGAGAACAATCGATGTTCTTGCTTTAACTTCTAGAGGCCACCTGCATTCCCTGTCTTGTGGGTCTCTTTCATCTTTAAAATCAGCAATAGCAGGTAAAGTCTTTCTCACATTACATCACTCTGATACTGACAACACCTCTCTTGCATCCCTCTTTCATTTGTAAGGACTCTTGCAATTACACTGTGCCCATGTGGAATCCAAGTTAAACGATTATATGATCCAACTTAGATGATTAGCAACCTTAATTTTATCTGCAACCTTAGTATCTGTGATACTGTAATGACATTTTTTAATCACAGTAATGGAGCTACAAACCCCAGCATCAAACCACAATAGAATCTGTTGCTCTCATATCTGGGAGAGTTGTCAAAACAGCTCTGCTCCTCTTGGTTAAGCTCATTCAAATGCTATTAGTAAGCTATTTCTGGTCTAATCTGAAATGACTTTAGCTGGAACATTCTGGACATGTCTATTTACATGTTTTTATTCTCCATCAGACTACCTAGGGAGATTGTCACAAAAATTCCTGATAAGAAGGAGTGAGAGCAAGCCCAGTCAGATGTATGTCTATTAGTCTTCTGTTTAGGTCCTATTTACTAACATCTCATTGATAAAAAAGTGACAAGACTGAATATAAGATCAGATTAACTACAAAGTTATATGGTGAATGGTGAGAGGAAAGAAAGAATGAGGAATTAGGGCCATTTTTGCAATCTACGACTAAGGCATTTAGCTATATTAAAGACTTTTAACTTAGAAAGGTAGCATATTTAATGCAATATACATATCAGGCAATTCTAGGAAATAGGGAATCAATTGGGTTAAGAAAAAGTCATTTTAGTTAATATTACTTTATTTGGATGATTAAAACATCACTTTATTGTGTTTGATCTTTTCAAAGAACCGGTTGATTTTCTTTATTTTATGTTTCATTTATTTCTGCAGTAAACTATTATGTTTTTCCTTCTTGTTTTAGGTTTAGTTTGTTATTTATCCAATGTATTAAGGTGAAAGATGAGGTTGTTCTTTTTAAATCTCTCTCTTTCTCTCTCTCTCTCTCTCTTTCTCTCTCTCTCTACATAGATGTTCACAGCTATAATTTTCTCTCTAAGCATTGATTTTATACTGTATTCCATAATGCTCTCCATAAATTTTAGTATGTTATGCTTTTATCTTCATTCCTTCACTCATTTCAAAGTATTTTCTAACTTCCTTTTCTAACTTGGCTTCTTCTTTGACTCATTGGTTATTTAGGATTATTTTTAGAATCTCTAGTTATATGTGAATTTTCCCAATTTCCTTCCATTATTGATTTCCAGTTTCATTCTATTTAGGCTAGAGAATATACTTTCTATAATTCCAATCTTTCTTATGTTTTCTGAGTTTTTTTGGTCTAATATACACTCTATCCTAGAAAATGTTCTATGTACACTTGCAAAAGAATATGTATTCTACAGTTGTTAGTTGAAATGTTCTATTGACTTCAGTGAGGTCCAGTTGCTTATAGTGTTGTTCATGGCTCATTTCTTTGTTGTTCTTTCTTTTGCTAGTTATTAAATTATTGAAAGTGTGGTATTGAAGTCAACAACTTATATTATTGAATTGTCTACTTTTCCCTTTAATTCTGTCATCTTTTGTCTCATATATTTTGGGGCTCTGTTGTTAGGTATACATATGTTTATAACTGTTATGTTTTATGGATGGATTGATGCTTTTTATAATAATTATAAGATGTCACTTGTCTCTAGCAACAACAGTTATCTTAAAGTTTAGGGGTTCTCCTATTCATCTACCCACTGCAGGTTTTTTTTTTGGTTACTGTTTGCATGATAGATTTTTACCCATCTTTTTACTTTCAAACTACTTTTTCCTTCAAATCTCAGGTGTGTATCCTGTAGACAGCATGCAAATGGATGATGTTTCCTCATCCTTTTGGCCCATCTCTGCATTTAATTGGCATATTTAATCAAATTACTTTAATACAATTACAACATAAGATCTTTTTTGCCATTTTGCTACTTGTTTCCTTTATGTTTTACATGTTTTTCTTCCTCTATTGCTCCATTGTAGTCTTCACTTGGCTTCATTTCAAATTTTTGGTTAATTTCCAGTTTTCTGAAAATCTTACAAAATTTTTGTAAGTGTATATGCTACTTCTATAAGTGAAATTTTTTGGAGGTCCTTACTCCACCATTTTTTATAATGTCATTTGCATCATTAGATTTTGTTTTTTACTCTCTACTGCAACACTTTCTACAGTATAAATGCATAATGATATTTTTCTGTCTTATGAGATAAATACTCTTGAACCCATTATCCTGACAGCTGTTCTTCAAATACTTTTAACAGCTCCTCAGAATTTCTTTCCATTCTTGCTCTTCTCTATCGTTCTCCTACGATCTTCTCTGAAATCAGGTATTCTCTTTCAGCACTCCACCAAAATGGCACCTGTCATGGTCATCTGAACTGCATGCTATTATATAAAATATTTATATTTTGGAACATATTTTATACATTATACTTAGTTCTTATCTTACTTAGCTACTCAGTAAAATTTGGTGAAAAGCAGCACTTTCTGCTCCTAGATAAAAATTTTAGTTTGTCTTCTGGGACACTCCAGTCTGGTGGTTTTCCTTGTGCTACACTTATCACTCCTTGTAGATATTATCTAATTGTTCTCTCTCTTTGCCCCAGTGATTGTTACTGAAAAACACTGAGGATCAGTCCTTGATCTTCACTATGTATACCTTCTCTTAATGATGACATTCTCTCATGTTATGTATATGCTGACAACCCGCAAATTATATACCCAGCACAGGTTTTTCTCTCATATTTAGATAAATAACTGTTCTATCTGAACTTTTCCTCATTTTACATAATGGTAACTATATCCTTCAAGGGACTCAGATCTTTCTTTTCTTGACATTGTTTCATAGAGGCTGACAGAAGACACAGACTCCAGAGTCAAATAAAAATAACTTTATTATTCATAGCACAGCAAAGAGCATGAACTTCATGTTGACTTTTGTTGTTTTGTTCCCCAAGTGTATTCAGGGAAATATGGATAAAAGACTAGAAGGGTGATGAAATCACAATGATTTTGTATCACAACTGAGGAACCCAAAGCTTTTATACAGTTCTACAAGGAAGAATGCCTTGCCTTTGTCTGGAAGGAAAATATTTTTACTATAGTTTCCAGGAAATGAGTCTATTTTCTCCCCAAAAAAGAGGAATTTTTTAATTGTTCTTCAAAAGTAGAATGCATAAGTTATGGTTTATTCATACAATAGAATATTATACATGTATGCAAATAAATAAACTGTAAGTGTAAGCAACATATAATGAAACATTTTTAATGTTGAAGAAATGACCATGACACAGGAAATTATGAGTTTATTAATTATCTATTCACTTTGGGTTAAAACAGGCAAAACCTCAAGCTGTTTACCATCCAAATATGTATAAATAAATAGTCCAGAACAAAAGCAGGTGCAAGATATATATATATATATGCCAGGTAGAATTTTCTCCCAACTGAGTGAATGTACAACTATTTTATTCATCTTTATAATGGGTTTCATGTGTTTTTTTTGCATTGATTTATAATGGTTTCTGGTAAGTTATGGATTATGTATTTGGAAAACTTTTGTTTATATATTTTTTGGTTCCTTTTATGCCCTGCTCTCAAAGATTATATTCTTGAAGATAATCTAAATGAAAACCTTAGATCATAATCTACCTATTGGGAAGGACATATATTTTAATATTCAGAGCCCTAGATTTAAATCCTGTTATTGTATAATTTATGGCATATGTTTATAAACCCTAAACATTATTTGATGAATAAAACTAACAATACACGTTTACCAATATTCTTGTTAGGATAAAAGGAGATAGACTTTACAAATGCCCAACTTAAAAACAGTGTTTTAATTACAATTACATTCTAGTAAACTTTAATTATTTTCACATCTGTAGTTAATTGGTTTGCAATGGAAGTTTCCTAACATGTACCAGCAAATTGCTAAGTGCAAATCCTAGCATAAATGACAGCAAAACAGACAAAGCAAAAATCAAACAAAGAAGTCACAAAAAAAGAAAACTACAGGTCAATATCACTGATGAACATAGATGGAAAAATCCTCAACAAAGTCCTAGCAAACAGAATACAACAGCACATTAAAGGGATCATACACCATGATGAAGTGGGGTTTATCCCAGGAATGCAGGGATTCTTCAATATATGCAAATCAATGTGATACACCATATTAACAAGTTGAAGGACAAAATCATATGATAATCTCAATGGATGAAGAAAAAGCTTTTTTCAAAATTCAGCACTCATTTTTGATAAAAACTGTGCTGAAAGTGGGCATAGAGGGAACTTACCTCAACATAATAAAGGCCGTATATGACAAAACCACAGCTAACATCATTCTCGATGGTGAAAAACTGAAAACATTTCCTCTAAGATCAAGAACAAGATACAGTTGCCCACTTTCACCACTATTATTCAACATAGTTTAGGAAGTTTTACCCACAGCAATCAAAGAAGAAAAAGAAATAAAAGGAATTCAAATCAGAATAGTAGTCAAACTGTCACTGTTTTCAGGTGACATGATACTATACATAGAGAATCCTAAACAAACTACCAGAAAACTACTAGAGCTAATCAATGAATTGGTAAAGTAGCAGAATATAAAATTAATGCACAGAAATCTCCTACATTCCTATACACTGACAATGAAAAATCTCAAAGAGCAATTAAGGAAATACTCCCATTTACCATTGCAACAAAAGAACAAAGCACATATGAATAAACCTATCTAAGGAGAAAAAAACTCCTGTATGCAGAAAACTATAAGACACTGATGAAAGAAATCAAAGGTGTCACAAACAGATGGAGAGATATACCATGTTCTTTGATTGGAAGAATCAATATTGTGAAAATGATTATACTACCCAAAGCAATCTACAGATTCAATGTAATCCCTACCAAATTACCAATGTCATTTTTCATAAAACTAGAAAAAAAATTTTCATAGTTTGTATGGAAACACAAAAGACCCCGAATAGTCAAAGTAATCTTGAGAAAGAAAAATGGAGCTGGAGAAATCAGGCTCCCTGGCTTCAGACTATACTACAAAGCTACAGTAATTAAGACAGTATGATACTGGCATTAAAACAAAAATATAAATCAATGGAACAGGATAGAAAGCCCTGAGATGAACCCATGCACATATGCTCACCTTATCTTTGATAAAGGAAGCAAAAATATACAGTGGAGAAAAGATAGCCTCTTCAATAAGTGGTGTTGGGAAAACTGGACAGGTACGTGTAAAAGTATGAGATTAGATCACTCCCTAACACCATACACAAAAATAAGCTCAAAATGGATTAAAGACCTAAACGTAAGGCCAGAAACTATCAAACTCTTAGAGGAAAACATAGGCAGAACACTCTATGACATAAATCACAGCAAGATCCTTTTTGACCCATGTCCTAGAGAAATGGAAATAAAAACAAAAATAAACAATGGGACCTAATGAAACTTAAAAGCTTTTGCATGGCAAAACAAACAAACAAACAAAACAAAAGAAAACAAAAACATAAACAAGATGAAAAGACAACCCTCAGAATGGGAGAAAATATTTACAAGCAAAGCAACTAAGCATTAATCTCCAAAATATACAAGCAGCTCATGCAGCTCAATATCAATAAAAATAAACAATCCAATCCAAAAATGGGCAGAAGACCTAAATGGACATTTCTCCAAAGAAAATATACAGATGGCCAAGAGGCACAGGAATGGATGTTCAAAATCATTAATTATTAGAAAAATGCAAATCAAAACCACAATGAGGTATCAGCTCACACCAGTCAGAATGGCCATGAACAAAAAATCTAAAAACAATAAATGCTGGAGAGGGTGTGGAGAAAAGGGAACCCTCTTGCACTGTTGGTGGGAATGTAAATTGATACAGCCACTATGGAGAACAGTATAAAGGTTCCTTAAAAATCTAAAAATAGAACCACCATATGACCCAGCAATCCCACTACTGGGCATATATCCTGAGAAAACCATAATTCAAAAAGAGTCGTGTAGCACAATATTCATTTCAGCACTATTTACAATAGCCAGCACATGACTATGTGTCCATCAATAGATGAATGGATAAAGAAGATGTGGCACATATATACAATGGAATATTACTGAGCAATGAAAAACATGAGATTGAGAGTTTTGCAGTGAGGTGGATTTACCTAGAGTCTGTCATACGAGTGAAGTAAGTCAGAAAGAGAAAAACTAATACCATATGCTAACACATAGGTATGGAATATAAAAAATATATATATATGGTTCTGATGAACCTAGGGGCAGGACAGGAATAAAGATGCAGACATAGAGAATGGACTTGAGGACACTGGGTTGTGGGAGGGTAAGTTGGAGCGAAGTGACAGGGTAGTATTGACATATATACATTATCATATGTAAAATAGATAGCTAGTGGGAAGCAGCTGCATAGCACAGGGAGATCATCTGGGTGCTTTGTGACCACCTGGAAGGGTGGGATAGGGAGGGTGAGAGGGAGGTTCAAGAGGGAGGGGATGTGGGGATGAATGTGTACATATAGCTGACTCACTTTGTTATACAGCAGAAACTAGCACAATATTTTAAAGAAATTATACTTCAAGATGTTTAAAAAAGATAAATAAATAAATAAACAAACAAACCTATCTTATGACCAAGCAATTATGCTGATTTTTTGTTTTGTTTTCTCAAGGACAATGAAAACCTATGTACAAAAAGTATCATGCAAAAAGTAGCATTGCAACTTTATTCACAATAGAAAAAACTGGGGGAAAATATCAAATATCCTTTAGGGAAGATAAGAAAGCACATTGTGCTATGTTCATGCAATGGGATGTTTTGCAGCAATTGAATGGAACCAATGCTTTTACTCAACAATAGTATATTCAATAGAAGAAGCCAAATACAAGAGTACTCCTTATGTGATTCCATTAATATGAAGTTGAATATAGTAGACCACACTAATCTATGACAGTAGAACTCATAACAGTGTATGTTTCTCAGGGTTCAGCAAGAAATGGCTAGAAATGGTGTACAAGAGCTTTCAGAGTTGATGGAAATGCTCTACATGATCATGAGAGGTTAGTGGTTATTTAGTTGTATTTATTTGTCAAAATTCATCAAGCTGTACACTTTAATACATATATTTTATCACACATATATTACACATAACTTGAAAAAAATTTAGATAGACAAAGAAAGAAGATTTTCCAGGGATGGATATTTTGTCACTGACATTGTTCACAATTGTCAGAACATGGTTATAAGAAAAAGCAGGACAATTTTAGTTAGCTTTATTGTTGTTTTTAAACTCTTTAGAAACAATTTACTTTCCGTTACCTGCTCCTTGGGCAGATTTCCCCCTTTCTCCTGTACTGCGTACATCACTGCCAATTCCCCACTTCTTGAAATGGTCAAAAAATAACTTCATAATATGTCTCCACTCTGACCTCATAGCCCCACATCCAACTGATTCCTCAATGTTGTGAAGGACAAAACATTCCAGTTGGGATTAAATCCATCCTTTTTCTAGCAGTGAGAACCATCTTGGTTTAGGATGGATCATCCAGAATGATCACAGTCCTCATTAGCATAGTGATCCAGTCAGAATGAAGAACAGAATTTGTGTGGGAGAGAATTAGCTTTAACTTGCTTAGGGTTGTGGGGTCTACAGACACGAGGCCTAGAAATGCCTAAGCCATTATTTTGCTGTCTGGTAAAGTAATCTGGAATCAAGTGAGAAGAGAGGAAAATATAGTCAAAATAGCCACAGAATAGTGCTTTTAAATTAATGAATTTAATTCAAAAGGATTTTTCATGAATTCAGATTTTTTTTAAAAAAGGATTTTTTTTTCAAGTTCTTCAAAACTGACTGAAATAATATTTTATTTAAAGGCTTGGTTGTTCTAAATTTTGTGTTTGGTTATGAAATGTTAAAAGGTAATACTTAGTATATAAATGCCATACCAAAAAAGATTTGCCTTAGCTTTGTTGATTTCTATTTTCATCTAGTTAATGGAACTTATCTAGCTATACTTTTTACATTTCTACAATTTTTATGTTTTTATCATTTATAGTTATCTCCTTTGCATTTTCTCCTTGACTCATGAGCAACCCACTCTTACAATTATATCTTTATTTCATAATTAATTCTGTGGTTCCTTGGTGCAGAGGTACATAACAAGAAATAATAGTGTTTGCCTCTTATTTTACTTGTGTTCTTATCTCTGGATGCTTATACACAATTACAAATTTAACTAAAAGAGTTGAAGTTTTACCTCCAGTGATCAGCTTGATTTTGTGTGCTGATCACAAGTTGGAGGTCAACATCCAGCTTGCTGACATTTTCATTAAAAAGGGAAAAAATGAAAAAACTTTCAGCTTAAATGGAGACACCATGACTCATCAACAATATTTTGCACCAAGATCCCAATAAATTTTCCTGTTTTAGCCTATGGATCAACACACTATTATGACTATGATTATGATTGATGCATACTCTTTTATACATACTCTGAGAGCCCTAAAAAGCCATTATACATTTCTATTGTGGCCATATGACTGTGAATACTGACTCAAACCAGAGATACTCAATAAAGTTTCTGGATATTTTCCTCAAACATTATCATTTTCTAAAGAAAAACATGTTTTCCATATTCACCCACATGTTTAATAAAGCTACTAGTCCCAAATCCCAATTTATTTATTTTTCTTCATTTAACTCAAAATAAAATAATATCTTTATGTACCTAAATCTATAAGTCAAAAGATGATTCAATTATTTGGATAATTATTTTGAGACTAAATCATAAGTTCATTTTTATATATCTGCATATATTTATTAAAAATATTTAATTTAAAGCCTACATACATATGCTCTAATTTTATGTTTTCAATGTTCAGAGAGTAACATAGGGTAATTGTATCTAACTACAGAGCCTATGTTTTATATTCTTGTATTTTCCTTCTTATTTATACCTATCACCATTGGTCAGCCCTTATTTACTTCCATCTCCATCCCATAACACTCTTATTAGCTAAATAAATATCCTCAAACTCAAACCTCCATCATTCTAAATTTGTGAGTTTTTCATTCCATAATTGTGCTGTTGAGTGGAAAAATAATCTTTTTAAATAAATGGCCATCTACCACTGGACACTTATAGCAACCATACTATACTTCTTACTCAGCTATTTAATTTCTTTTGTACAGTGGTACACTTCCTTAATCATCTCCTTTCCAAGTTCCAGTTCCATTCAAAAGTTGATTTCACAAGTCACTTCCAAAACACACAGTCTTTATGTATTATACTGAAGTTCACCATAGTTTTAGAACATCTGAATGGGTTAACATTCTTCTCATATTCTCTAAAGTCTCTATGAAAGATAAATCATTTCAATTGGTTTTGACTCAAATGCCCTCTTCCCATCCTAGTAACCATCCTAGTAGCTTCACTCAATGAGTTTTCCGATTAATATCTAGCATGTGCAAACATATTCTTTACTCCTTTTTTTCCAATACAGTTTAAATTTGCAAACCTTTCCCACCTTAAACAACAAAAATGTTGTCTTCCATTCAAAATTAAGATTACTGAGAAAATATCTCATTTAATAATCAACTAACAAAGATGGATTCTACTATATCTACTCTGCTCCTTAAAGTAACTCTTGCCAAAATCACCAATCTCCTTGGTGCTAAATTTAACAGAAAGTCTTTAGGTCTACTCTTACTTAAATTTCTGTTGCATTTGACAAATTTAATCAAATCTACATCTTTGAGTAGATTATTCCATTGGATGAATGAAGAATAATATTTCTCCAATATTTTGTTTAAATATGATGTTAACTATTTGAAGTATGTCTCCCACAAAATCTGTTGAATTTCTATTGTTTCCTATTTATGAATATAGTTTTATTTAGGAATAAGATCTTTCCAGATAATCAAGTTGAAGTCATTGTGGTAAGTCCCAGTAAAATATGATTGGTATTTTTAAAAAGGGGGAAATGTGGACACAGACACAGACATGCACAATGGTAAGATGATGTAAGACAAACATGTGACAACAGAGAGGCAGAGATTGATCCAATGATATGCAAGCCAAGAATTGCTGACCACCACCAGAGGTAGGATGAGACACTGAAAGAAGGATTCTACTTCCTTGTAGAGTTTCAAAGGGAATATGGCCCTGTTCACACCTTGAGTTCAGATTTCTGAAATCCCCAGAACTATGAGACATACATTTCTGTTTTGTTAAGCATTCAGTTTGTTTCCTAGCAAAAGATGGTGTTTCTTTGATATCTGTCCTTGGCTTTCTTCTGTTCTGAATCTTTCTATTCTCCAGTTGTCATCCTATCAATTACAGTGCCTATAATTACCATCTATACTGGGAAAAATATTTATATGACATTCAAGTCTTTTATTGTTCCAAACTTGTTTTAGAGGTTCATTACTTGACCTGTGCCCCATGTACTCCACATTCTATGCATGCTAGTCTTTTGCCCAAGGACTAAGAGAATTGTATCTTACATCAGAAACCAGCTCTAAAAGCTAGTTGTCTTTGGGGAAACCACTAAACTTTCAAGTATAAGTTTCCAGATCTGCAAAATGAAGTTAGAAAAGTATCCAACAATGCTGTCCTATCAGTCCTCTTACTTGCTCCTTTCATTTGCAGAGCATAACTAGGATTTTCCAATTCTGAGAACTGGGTGTATTGAAAAAAGATCAACCCTCTAAATGAAGGTAGAAAAAATTTATTACATGCACTACCATGTATTTTTATTTCTTAATTGCTCCCTCATCTTGCACTTCATAAAGATCCAGATGAAAATGACTAATTAGAGAAATAAAGTGTTGACAGAAGCACAAATTTCCAAATAGCTGATTATTTTTGACCTCTAGCAATAATTTTTACATGTAACCATTTAAAATAGGTTTGATTTATGATTTAACCATTCCCAATGAATATTAAAAATTGAAAACTTAGTATGTATCTATTTTGATGCATTTAATAGATTTCTACTGAGACACAATTCAATATTTATCATCAAATATGTTAATACAGTTTCTGAATATGACATATTTTTTCCTAATTGTTCAAAAACTTCATATTCTCTCTTGATATATTTAAACTACTCAGAATTTTGTTGTTGATTATATTTTGTTTGTTTGTTTTTGCACTAGTATTTGTCCTCAGTATTGTTGGATCAGTAAATATTCAGTTTTTGAAACCCATGCACAGAGTTAAGTGGTTTAATTGTTGAACTATTTCCAAGAATTTTAGTTGGAGCTTAGAAGTATATACATATAGGACAAAATAAAAATGCATTAATAGAAATGATAAAGCTTACTGGTTCCACCTAGTGGCAATGCAAAGCAAATTAAAATTATCACTAAAATTATATTAAAAGGTTATAAAACCTTTTAAAAGTTTACTTATATGACCTTTCTATAAAGGTGGATATTCAATGTTAAAAATAATACCCACTATTTTAAAAACGTATATAAATGAATTTTGGGTTTCTATAACAATTCTTTTCTAGTAAAATAAAGTTTTTTATTATTTTAGAAGAGCTGTCTGAGCAATAAAAAACTAACTGAAATAGTATCTCTTGGTAATTATAAAGGTTTTTATGGTTTACGTTTTTCTACTAATTAAGAATATGTTTTCCCTTCTATGTCTATTAAATGCCATTCATTCAACTGCTGGCACCTAAGTAAATAGCCAAAAATGATCAAACACAAAAATACGTAAGTCTGGAAGATAATATAATACTTCTTATACAGAAATTCATCTTTATTATGAGCTAATAAAATATATGAAGTACTTTCAATAGCTAATCATTTTATTAGCAAAAGCCCTGTATTTTCTACAAAACAATGTTTAAGCAGATGAAATATTAGCAAAAGACCTGTATTTTCTACAAAACAATGTTCAAGCAATAAATATAATGATTTAAATAAATCATGTTTCCTTTAAATTGAATAATCAGTTATGGTAACCTCCCTAATTGATTTATCATCATAAAATATGATAAAATAATGATATATGAATAAATTCCAGTATAAATATATATGAATAAAATCCAGTACAAATTTAAATTTTTTCCAGTATAAATATCATTAGAACACCTGTCATAGAAAATTATTTTTCTTCTGCTTTAAAAGTACCTTTGGGATTCTTATGAAAGCTATTCATGTGTTAACAACTAAATACATTTTTATTGTCTCTTTAATGTCTGCAAAACATCAAACTGTACATAACATGTTTTACCATAGAGAAATCTTTCCAGTTTAGTTATGATAGACTAAGTTTTATATGATATGTGAAAATATCCGATCTATATATAAAATATTTTGCTAAGAAAAAGAACCTTACCATATATTGTTAACTAATATTTTAGATATTTTAAGAGAAGAAAATAAAAGTAGAACTCAACTGAATATTCTTTTTTTCAGATAGAAATCATATGCTACAACAAGCAAAAGTAATAAAATCTTCAGTTTGTCAAATTTCAATATTGCTTCTTTAATTAATTTTACATATAAAAGCAAAACACTTAAAAAACATTCTGTGGTTGCAATTTACTTTACCATTTTTACCTTTACAGCTTGCTGTAGATAAGCAACCAACATCCTTTTACAGCTATCACACTGTGAGGATTTAATGTTGCTGCTATTGAACATCAGAGGAGAAATAATGGGTGAAAATATCATTATCATTTATTCTCATCATAATTTTATATTAAATAACATTTAATCATGAAGGGTCCAAGCAAAGGTACGTAATATGTCATTTGGACTTATAAGAATACTAATCCATACACTTAATTAATATATTATGGATTGCTTATATTTCATTATATATGTATAATTGATATTCATTTTAAAATCATATTGTGTAATCCTATTACTTGATGACAAGGAAAATTAGAAATCTAAGTATCATGACTAAGGAACTTTCAATATGGCAGAGGAGTAAGAGGTGGAGATCACCTTCCTCCACACAAATACATCAAAAATACATCTATATGTTTAACAACTCCTACAGAACACCTACTGAAGGCAGGCAGAAGACCTCAGACTTCCAAAAAGGCAAGAAACTCCCCACCTATCTGGGTAGGGCAAAAGAAAAAAGAAAAACCAGAGACAAAAGAATAAGGACAAGACCTGCACCTCTGGGAGGGAATCGTGAAGGAAGAAAAGTTTCCACACACTAGGAAGGCCCTTCACTGGTGGATATGGAGTAGTGTGGGGGGAAGCTTCAGAGCCATAGAGGAGAGTGCAGCAACAGTGGTGCAGAGAGCAAAGTGGAGATTCCCGCACAGAGGATCAGTGTCAACCAACACTTACCAGCCTAAGAGGCTTGTCTACTCACTCGCTGGGGAGGATCAGGGCTGGGAGCTGAGGCTCAGGCTTCAGAGGTCAGATCCCAAAGAGAGGACTGAGGTGGGCTGCATGAACACAGAGTGAAGGGGGCTAGTGAACCACAACTAGCCAGGAATGAGTCCAGGAAAAAGTCTGGAAATGCCTAAGAGGCAAGAGAAGATTGTTTCAGGATGTGCAAGGAGAGGGGATTAAGAGCACCAACTAAACGAGCTCCAGAGATGGGTGCGAGCAGTAGCTTTCAGTGTGGACATCAGAGACAGGCATGAAACACTAAGACTCCTGCTGCAGCCACCAAGAATCCTGTGTGCAGACACAGGTCACTATCCACACTTACCATCTCAGGAGTCTCTGCAGCCGGCCACTGCCAGGGTCCCGTGATACAGGGAAAACTTCCCCAGGAGAACACATGGCATGACTCAGGCTGTTGCAACTTCATGCTGGCCTCTGCAGCTGAAGGCTCACCCCGCATACCGTACACCTCACCCTCCCTGGACTGAGTGAGCCAGAGCCACAGAATCAGCCACTCCTTTAACCCCCTCCTGTCTAGGTGGGAAATAGATGCCCTCAGGCGACTTATAGAGAGAGGACAAAGTTTAAATTTGGAGCCAAATCCAAAGCTGAACCCCAGGAGCTGAGCGAACAAAGAAGAGAAAAGGACATTTCTCCCAACAGCCTCACGAGCAGCAGATTAAATCTCCACAGTCAACTTGATGTACCCTGCATCTCTGGAATACTTGAATAGAAAATGAATCATCCAAAAATTGAGGCAGTGGACTTTGGGAGCAACTGTAGACTTGGGGTTTGCTTTCTGCATCTAATTTGTTTCTAGTTTTATGTTTATCTTAGTTTAGTATTTGGAGCTTATTAACGTTGGTAGATTTGTTTATTATACTTGTTTTTGTTGTTGTTTTTCCTATTTCTCTTTTCTGGAGTGTGTATGTGTATACTTCTTTGTGCGATTTTGTCTGTATAGCTTTGCTTTTACCATTACTCCTAGGGTTCTCTCTGTCCGTATTTTTATTTTTTTCTTTTTAGAATAGGTTTTAGTGTTTGTTATTGTAGGTAGATTGTTTTTTTTTGGGGGGGTTGGTTGCTCTTTTCTTTCTTTTATGTTTATTCTATTTTTTATTACTTTTTAATTATTTTAATAACTTTAGTTTCTTTCTTTCTTTCCTTTTTTCTCCCTTTTCTTTTGAGCCATGTGTCTGACAGGGTCTACATGTTCTGGATGGGTGTCATGCCTGTGCTTGTGAGGTTGGAGAGCCGAGTTCAGGATATTTGTTCACAAGAGACCTCCCAGCTCCATGTAATATCAAATGGCAAAATATCTCCAACAAATCTCCTTCTCAATGCTAAGACCCAGCTACACTCAATGACAAGCAAGCTACAGTGCTGCACACCCTAAGTCAAACTAGTAAGACAGGAAGACAACCACACCCATTAGCAGAGATGTTGCCTAAAACCATAATAAGCTCACAGACACCCCAAATACACCACTGGTTTTGGTCATGCCCACCAGAAAGACAAGATATGGCCTCATTCACCAAATCACAATCAACAGTTCCCTTAACTAGGTACCCTATACAACAAGCGAACCAGCCTTACCAACTGGAGGCAGAAACCAACAACAATGGGAACTATGAAACTGCAGCCTGTGAAAAGGAGACCCCAAACACAGTAAGTTAAGCAAAATGAGAAGGCAGAGAAATACACAGCAGTTGAAGGGCCAAGGTAAAAACCCACCAGGCAAAACAAATGAGGAAATAGGCAGTCTACCTGAAAAAGAATTCAGAGTAATGAAAGTAAAGATGATCCAAAATCTTGGAACTAGAATGGAGAAAATATAAGAAAATTTTAACAAGGACCTAGAAGAACTAAAGAGCAAGCAAACAATGATGAACAACACAATAAGTGAAATTAAAAATTCTCTAGAAGGAATCAATAGCAGAATGACTGAGGCAGAAGAATGGATAAGTGAGATGGAAGATAAAATAGTGGAAATAATTACCACAGAGAAGAATTAAAATAAATAAATAAATGAGGACAGTCTCAAAGAGCTCTGGAAAAACATTAAAGGCACCAACATTCAAATTATAGGGGTCCCAGAAGAAGAAGAGAAAAAGGAAAGGGACTGAGAAAATATTTGAAGAGGTTATAGTTGAAAATTTCACTAATATGGGAGAGGAAATAGTCAATAAATTTCAGGAAACACAGAGAGTCCCATACAGGATAAATCCAAGGAGAAGCATGCCAAGATACATATTAATCAAGCTATCAAAAATTAAATACAAACAAAACATATTAAAAGCAGCAAGGGAAAAGCAACAGATAACATAAAAGGGAATCCCTAGAAAGTTAACAGCTGATATTTCAGCAGAAACACTACAAGCCAGAAGGGAGTGTCAGGACTTATTTAAAGTGATGAAAGGGAAAAACCTACAACAAAGATTAATTTACCAGCAAGATCTCATTAAGATTCAACAGAGAAAGTAAACACTTTACAGACAAACAAAAGCTAAGAGAATTCAGCACCACCAAACCACCTTACAACAAAGGCTAAAGGAATGTCTCTAGGCAAAAGACACAAGAGAAGGAAAAAACCTACAATAACAAACCCAAAACAATCAAGAAAATGGGACTAGGAACATACATATTGATAATTATGCTAAAGGTAAATGATTAAATGCTCCCACCAAAGACACAGACTGGCTGAATGGATACAAAAACAAGACCCATATATAGACTGTCTAAAAGAGACCCACTTCAGACCTAGAGACACATATAGACTGAAAGTGAGGGGAAGGAAAAAGATATTCCATGCAAATGGAAACCAAAAGAAAGCTGGAGTAGTAATTCACATATCAGACAAAATAGACTCTAAAATAAAGACTATTAGAAAAGACAAAGAAGGAAACTACATAATGATCAAGGGATCAATCCAAGAAAAAGATATAACAATTGTAAATATTTATGCACCCAACATAGGAGCACCTCAATACATCAAGCAAACACTAAGAGCCATAAAAGGGGAAATCGACAGTAACACATTCATAGTAGGGGACTTTAACACCCCACTTTCACCCATGGACAGATCATCCAAAATGAAAATAAATAAGGAAACACAAGCTTTAAATGTTACATTAAACAAGATGGACTTAGTTGATAGTTATAGGACATTCCATCCAAAAACAACAGAGTACACATTTTTCTCAAGTGCTCATGGAACATTCTCCAGGATAGATCATATCTTGGGTCACAAATGAAGCCTTGATAAATTTAAGAAAATTGAAATTGTATCAAGTATCTTTTCCAACCACAACGCTATGAGACTAGATATAAATTACAGGAAAAGATTGGTAAAAAATACAAACACTTAGAGGGTAAACAATACACTACTTAATAAAGAAGTGATCTCTGAAGAAATCAAAGAGGAAATGAAAAAATACCTAGAAGCAAATGACAGTGTAGACACGACATCCCAAAACCTATGGGATGCAGCAAATTCAGTTCTAAGAGGGAAGTTTATAGCAATACAATGCTACCTCAAGAAACAGGAAACATCTAGAACAAACAACCTAACCTTGCACCTAAAGCAATTAGAGAAAGAAGAACAAAAAAAACCTAAAGTTAGCAGAAGGAAAGAAATCATAAAGATCACATCAGAAATAAATGAAAAAGAAATGAAGGAAATGATAGCAAAGATCAATATAATAAAAGCTCGTTCTTTAAGAAGATAAACAAAATTGATAAATCATTAGCCAGACTCATCAAGAAAAAAAGGGAGAAGACTCAAATCAATAGAATTAGAAATGAAAAAGGAGAAGTAAAAACTGACACTGCAGAAATACAAAACATCATGAGAGATTACTACAAGCGACTCTATGCCAATAAAATGGACAACCTGGAAGAAATGGACAAATTCTTAGAAATGCACAACCTGACAATACTGAATCAGGAAGAAACAGAAAATATGAACAGACCAATAACAAGCACTGAAATTGAAAATGTGATTAAAAATCTTCCAACAAACAAAAGCCCAGGACCAGATGGCTTCACAGGCGAATTCTATCAAAGATTCAGAGAAGAGATAATAATTATCCTTCTCAAACTCTTCCAAAATATAGCAGATGGAGGAACACGCCGAAATGCATTCTACGAGGCTACCATCACCCTGATGCCAAAACCAGAGAAAGATGTCAGAAAGAAAAAAAATTACAGGCCAGTATCACTGATGAACATAGATGTAAAAGTCCTCACCAAATACTAGCAAACAGAATCCAACAGCACATTGAAAGGATCATACACCATGATCAAGTGGGGTTTATTCCAGGAATGCAGAGTCTTCAATATATGCAAATCAATCAACGTGATACACCATATTAATAAATTTAAGGAGAAAAACCTATCATCATCTGAATAGTTGCAGAGAAAGCTTTCAACAACATTCAACACCCATTTATGATTAAAACCCTGCAGAAAGTAGGCATAGAGGGAACTTTCCTCAACATAGAAAAGACCATATATGACAAACCCACAGCCAACAACGTCCTCAATGCTGAAAAACTGAAAGCATTTCCACTAAGATCAGGAAAAAGACAAGGTTTCCCCCTCTCACTACTCTTATTCAACATAGTTTTGGAAATTTTAGCCACAGCAATCAGAGAAGAAAAGGAATATAAGGAATCCAAATCAGAAAAGAAAAAGTAAAGCTGTCACTGTTTGCAGATTACATGATACTATACATAGAGAATCCTAAAGATGCTACCAGAAAACTACTAGAGCTAATTAATGAATTTGGTAAAGTAGCAGGATACAAAATTAATGCACAGAAATCTCTGGCATTCCTATACACTAATGGTGAAAAATATGAAAGTGAAATCAAGAAAACACTCCCATTTACCATTGAAACAAAAAGAATAAAATATCTAGGAATAAACCTACCTAAGGAGATGAAAGACCTGTATGCAGCCAATTATAAGACACTGATGAAAGAAATTAAAGATGATACAAATAGACGCAGAGATATACCATGTTCTTGGATTGGAAGAATCAACAGTGTGAAAATGACTCTACTACCCAAAACAATCTACAGATTCAATGCAATTCCTATCAAACTACCACTGGCATTTTTCACAGAACTGGAACAAAATATTTCACAATTTGTTTGGAAACACAAAAGACCCCGAATAGCCAAAGCAATCTTGAGAATGAAAAACAGAGCTGGAGGAATCAGGCTCCCTGACTTCAGACTATATGACAAAGCTACAGTAATCAACACAGTATGATACTGGCAAAAAAACCAAAAGATAGATCAATGGAACACTACAGAAAGCCCAGAAATACATCCACGCACATATGATCCACTTATCTTTCATAAAGGAGGCAGGAATATACAGTGGAGAAAGGAAAGCCTCTTCAATAAGTGGTGCTGGGAAAACTGGACAGGTGCATATAAAAGTATGAGATTAGAACACTCCCTTACACCACATACAAAAATAAGCTCAAAATGGATTAAAGACCTAAATGTAAGGCCAGAAACTATCAAACTCTTAGAGGAATGTCTAGGTAGAACACTCTATGACATAAATCACAGCAAGATCCTTTATGACCCACCTCCTAGAGAAATGGAAATAAAAATAAAAATAAACAAATGGGACCTAATGAAACTTCAAAGCTTTTGCACAGGAAAGGAAACCATAAACAATACCAAAAGACAACCCTCAGAATTGGATAAAATATTTGCAAATGATGCAACTAACAAAGGATTAATCTCCAAAATTTATAAGTAGCACATGCAGCTCAATAACAGAAAAACAAACAACCCATTCCTAAAATGGACAGAAGACCTAAATAAACATTTCTCCAAAGAAGATATACAGATTGCCAACAAACACATGAAAGAATGCTCAACATCATTAATCATTAGAGAAATGCAAATCAAAACTACAATGAGATATCATCTCACACCAGTCAGAATGGCCATCATCAAAAAATCTAGAAACAATAAATGCTGGAGAGGGTGTGGAGAAAAGGGAACACTCTTGCACTGCTGCTGGGAATGTGAGTTGGTTCAGCCACGATGCAGAACAGTATGGAGGTTCCTTAAAAAACTACAAATAGAACTACCATATGACCCAGCAATCCCACTACTGGGCATATACCCTGAGAAAACCATAATCCAAAAAGAATCTTGTACCAAAATGTTCATTGCAGCTCTATTTACAATAGCCAGAAGATGGAAACAACCTAAGTGTCCATCACTGGATGAATGGACAAAGAAGATATGGCACATATATAAGCCATAAAAAGAAACGAAATTGAGTTATTTGTAGTGAGATGGATGGACCTAGAATCTGTCACACGGAGTGAAGTAAGTCAGAAAGAGAAAGACAAATACCGTATGCTAACACATATATATGGAATATAAGAAAAAAATGTCATGAAGAACCTAGGGTTAGGACGAGAGTAAAGACACAGACTTACTAGAGAATGCACTTGAGGATATGGGGAGGGGAAGGGTAAGCTATGACAAAGCGGGAGCGTGGCATGGACATATATACACTACCAAACGTAAAATAGATAGCTAGTGGGAAGCAGTCGCATAGCACAGGGAGATACGTTCGGTGATTTGTGACCACTTGGATTGGTGGGATATGGAGTGTGGGAGGGAGGGAGACGCAAGAGGGAGGAGATATGGGAATATATATGTATAACTGTTTCACTTTGTTATAAAGCAGAAGCTAACACACCATTGTAAAGCAATTATACTCCAATAAAGGTGTAAAAAAAAGAAAAAAAAGCTTCTAGATAGCCAAAGTAACTATTAAGAAATTAAAAAGGCAAACTACTGAATGGGAGAAAATACTTTCAAATCATATATCTAATAAGTGTAAATATTCAAAATGTGTCAAAAACTCATACAACTCAGAAGAAATAATCAAACAATCCAATTAAAAATGAACAGAAGATCTAAATAGACAGTTTTCCAAAGAAGACATACAGATAGCCAACAAGTACATAAAAAGATGCTCTACATTATTAATCAGGAGGGAAATTAAATTCAAAACCACAATGAGATATCACTTTATACCCATTAGAATGGCTATTATTAAAGAGAAAAAGAGCAAGTGCTGGCAGGCTGTGGAGGAAAGGGAACCCTGATGTCCTGTTGGTGAGAATGTAAATTGGTGCAGTCACTATGGAAAACAGTATGAAAGTTCCCCAAAAAATTGAAAATAAAGTTACCGTGTGATCCAGCATTTCTACTTCTGATTATTTACCCAAAGAAAAAGAAAACAATAACTGTATAAGATGTGTGCACTCCTATGTTCATTACAGCACTATTTACAATAACCAAGACATGGAAACATCCTTAGCATTTATTGAGGAGTGAATGAATATAGAAATTGTGGTATGTGTATATATATATATATATATATATATATATATATATATATATATATATATATATATATATATATATGCACACACAGTGGAATGAAATCTTGCCATTTGTGACAACATGGATGGACCACAAGGACATTGTGCTAGGTGAAATATGTCAGAGAAAGACAAATACTGTATATTCTGTTATATATGGAATCTAAGAAAACAAAACAAAACAAAAATACAAGCTTATAGTTACAGAGAACAGATTGGTGGTTACCACAAGCAACAGTTAAGGGATAGAAGAATTGGGTAAAGGGGATCAAAAGGTTAAAAAAGAGAAAGAAAGAACTTCTTTTGAGAATATTTTTGGTGAACTTTTGACCTAAATTCTAGAAACCAGTTTTCCTTTTGGATGTCAAGCAAATTCCCTCCTTCAGGGGGCTGGGAGATACTTCATTATTCATTATTTTTCTTAGCACGACATCCAAGGAAAAGGTTTTGGAATGGGGAGGAACTTGGAAATGTTGTATTAGAAAAAGGAAGAGAAACACAAATTAAGAAAAGATGCTCAAGATATGGAATTTAATTTCAAATGAAAAGTACACTCAGTGTTCAGTGTTTTCTCTTGTGAAGTTGGGATGAAAAGAGGATTAAATGAGATAATAAAATCTAATAGTTTTTTATAAAAATCGAGCCATTAATAGAATTTTATGAAAAAGGGACTTATAGGAAAAATAGAATATGGTGGAACATTCAACACGTGAAGATAGTCTAGTAAGGAACACTGTTCTAAAAAACCTAATAAAAACTTTAAACATCTTAAATCTCTAAAAATTTAAAAATAAGTTTAAAAACTTTAATGAAATGGGACACATGTAAAAACTTAAATGACCAAATTTTTGATTCAAGAAAAACTAGTAATTTGCATGTGAAATATTGGTAAGAGAAAAATCAGTTAACTTACCAAAGGAAACAAATACACACAAGACAAGTGGATGGATTCAGTTTCACCTGGGAGGTTTTCTTCCTAGCAATTAGGAAATACCATATAGATATTACCTATTTTTTTCTAGAGCAAGGAAAAATACTTAAAATTTACAATTAGTTTGAAAATGTAAAAATAAAATATGCACTAAAGCCTGGCAAATACAGTTTGAATAATGAGAAACTGCTGACACTTAGAACAATGTATTAGAATTCTCAAATAAGATTTAATTGTGTGACCCAAATAAGATTTAATGTTAGCAAACATAGAAACATAGTCTAGCATTATCAGTATGTGAAATGTACCATTATTTTGATGGATTCTCAAAAATATTTGATAAAATCTTATTTTCTTGATATTTTTTTAGTTTTAAAGCACTACTTACGTAATTTATTCTTTATATTTCTCCCCAAATTAACTCCAAATATTCACACAAACTTATCAAAAACAATATATATTGTCTTGCCAACCTTGGCTTTAACAACATACTTTTTAAAATTTCTTTCTTTCTTTCTTTCTTTCTTTCTTTCTTTCTTTCTTTCTTTCTTTCTTTCCTTCTTTCTTTCTTTCTTGCTTTTTTTCTTGCATAACTGGAGGTGCTGTAGTAACTGGGAAATGATCATTTTAAATCCATAAACAAACCAGACAAAATAATAAATTTCAAAGTGAACCAGAAATATAACTTTAAAAGAAGTCATACAAATACTAGAAGAAAAATATGTTTATACAAACCCCAATTTAAAATCTGCAAAATAAATGAGCAGATTATTTTATATTTATGTAAAAATGGTCCTTAAACACATGAAAATATATTTAATTTCAGTTACTATAAGAGAAATGCAAATCACTACTACACTAAGATGACATTTCTTAACTCTCAAATTGGCAGAAATTAATACATTTGACAACACATTTAATTAATGAAGCTGTGGGGAAATGGTATTCTTATTAATTGCCAGTGGGCATGTAAACTGGAACAGCTCATAACAAGGAAAATTCAGAAATATCAATAATCTACGTAAATATTTAACTCTTGACCCAACAATCCCAATTATAATAATTCAACCTGAAGTTACACCTTGAAACATAACATATATATTTAATGTTATGCATTACAGCGTTTTTACAGTGTATTGGTAAGACTCTAAAAGTTCATGTATAGAAGACTGGTTGACTATAGACATTATTATACCCTCACAATTGTTATATGCAGTTACATATGCAGTTTTATAAAAGAATAAGAAAGATCTCTGTGAACTGACACAATACAATTTGTTGTGTAAAAAAAGAAAATGAGAAAGCAAAGCTTTTTTTCTCGTGCTCATGACTCTTTACAGACACCTGTAATCTCCCATGTTTTATTAGCAGGGGCTACTGGTCATAGTTTTACCCAAAAAAAAAAAAAAAAAAAAAAAAAAAAAGCTATAGTATAGTGGCTTTATCCATAAGAAATAGGGAAAATATAAAAACAGATTTGCATTTTCTTAAAAACTATATATAATCAAACAGAAACTTCTGAGATTTGTTTTAGTCTACAGAGAGTGAGTGAAAATACAATCAAATGAGCAAGAAAGTAGTGATAATTCTCTAATTTGTATAGATAGTTTTGATCTTTTAAACTATTTTACAAAATCAAAAATTAAAACAGTAAGAATGGGTAAAAACTAAAAGAGAAAACAAACTATAGCCTATTTTACTAATAAACCTAAGCATAACTGAGTTTCAGATAAATAGCATAACCATACAAAATGGGTAAAATCCCAAGTAACTTTAAAATACAGTACTTTGATATTACAGCTTCAAGCTAAAGAAATAAGAAAAAGAAAAGCAACTATTAAACTCCAGTTAACAGATGTTTTCCACAATAGTATGGAATAGCAATTCTGAACCTACTCTCTCTATATTGTAGGACTGAGAAAATAATAAATACATTGTAGAAAATGGAAGCCAGGTATCTCACTGTTGGTAAAGGAAGTGACAAAGAAGGAAAGGAAATGGACCCTGAATAGTTGCATCATAACTGAAGGTGACAGAATGGACTCAAAGTTTTATAAGTAGATTACAAAGATATTGGCACAGATGAAAGTAATAGAGAGAGATAAAAATGGCAGAGAATTACAAACAAACATAGAGAGAAGCATATACACAGATAGATATAAAAATTTCTAGGCATTGTCAACAGAGAGTGTCTAGAATCATGAAGAACACCTATGTCAATACATGGCTGATTTCAGGGCTGGGCAAGAAAAGCGTAAGATAAGTCTAGGATAGAAACTATCTAAGGGACAAAAATTAAATGATATGGACAGATCAAAGACACAGGATCCAGCTATTATTTAGACATTTTGAACATTAATAATAAAATATATTATAACCAGGCTAGCCTGACCTATGAATGAACACAAAAAGGCCTAGAATGAGATAAATATGATACTTAGTTTAAAATAAAACAAGTGATTTCGACCCACTAGACTGTGATTTAAACTCACAAGTGCCAAATGTCCCTAATCCATATTAATATTCTGATAGCCTTTACCATATCTCTCATGGGTTTATTAATATATCAATCCCACCTAATATCTGCATTACTATGCTTAGAAGGTATAGTACTATCATTATTCATTCTAGCAGTCCTCACAATCCTAAACTCACACTTCACCCTGGCCAACATAGTACCAATTATCCTTTTAGTATTTGCAGCCTGCGAAGCAGCTATCAGACTGGCCCTACTAGTCATAATCTCCAATACGTATGGTACCGACTACGTACAAAACCTTAACCTCCTTCAATGCTAAAATTTATCATTCCTACCATTATACTAATATCTTTAACTTGACTATCAAAAATAACTTTATCTGAATTAATACCACAACTCACAGCTTACTAATCAGCTTTACAAGCCTGCTCCTACTTAACCAATTTAACGACAACAGTCTCAACTACTCCTTGACATTTTTCTCTGACTCCCTTTCTACACCCTTAATATTAACAATGTGACTTCTTCCATTAATATTAATAGCAAGCCAATAACACCTCCTGAAAGAACCACTTACCCGAAAAAAACTCTACATTACAATACTAATTATATTACAAACCCTTTTAATTATAACCTTCACTGCTATAGAATTAATCATATTTTACATCACATTTGAAGCTACACTAATTCCCACCCTCATCATCATTACCCATTGAGGCAACCAAACAGAACGACTTAATGCAGGACTCTACTTCTTATTCTATACACTCATAGGGTCTCTCCCCTTACTAGTAGCACTAACATACTTACAAAATACACTAGGTTCCCTAAATTTCCTATTATTACAATACTGAGCCCAACCACTACCTACTTCCTGATCTAATACTCTCATATGATTAGCTTGCATAATAGCTTTCCTAGTAAAAATACCTCTTTACGGCCTACATCTTTGATTACCTAAAACACATGTAGAAGCCCCCATTGCAGGCTCAATAGTCCTTGCAGCTGTATTATTAAAACTCGGAGGCTATGGCATGCTACGAATCACATCAATCCTTAACCCCTTAACAGAACACATAGCCTACCCCTTCCTTGTACTATCCCTATGAGGAATAATCATAACCAGCTCTATCTGTTTATGCCAAACAGACCTAAAATCACTAATCGCATACTCCTCAATTAGCCACATAGCACTCGTCATCGCAGCTATCCTCATCCAAACCCCTTGAAGCTACATAGGAGCTACCACTTTAACAATTGCCCATGGCCTTACATCCTCTATATTATTCTGTCTAGCAAATTCAAACTACGAGCGAGTTCATAGCCGAACCATAATCCTAGCATGAGGCCTACAAATTTTTCTCCCACTAATAGCCACCTGATGACTACTAGCATGCCTAACAAACCTCGCCCTACCCCCTACTATCAACCTGATTGGAGAACTACTCATGATCATATCAACCTTCTCGTGATCAAACCTCACCATCATCCTCATGGGAACAAATATTGTAATCTACTCCCTATACATACTAATCATAACACAACGCAGCAAGTATACACACCATATTAACAACCTTACCCCCTCTTTTACACAAGAACACACCTTAATAGCCCTGCACATTATCCCCTTACTACTCCTGTCACTAAACCCTAAAATCATCCTAGGACCTCTCTATTGTAAATATAGTTTAAAAAGAACATTAGTCTGTGAAGCTAAAAACAGAAGACAAAACTTCTTACTTACCGAAAAAGTATTGCAAGAACTGCTAATTCATGTCCCCCACACCTAACAGCATGGCTTTTTCAAGCTTTTAAAGGATAGTAGTTATCCATTGGTCTTAGGAATCCAAAAATTGGTGCAACTCCAAATAAAAGTAATAAGCTTATTCACTTCCTCCACTTTATTACACTACTCATACTGATTGCTCCTGTCATAGCATCTAGTACAAACCTCTACAAAAACAACAAGTACCAATATTATGTAAAGAATATAACCCTCTTTGCCTTCATCACCAGCCTGACTCCAATAACAATGTTCATCCATACAAACCAAGAAACACTCATTTCAAACTGACACTGAAATACCATCCATACACTTAAACTAACTCTCAGCTTTAAAATAGACTACTTCTCACTTATATTTATACCCGTAGCATTATTCATTACATGATCTATCATAGAATTTTCAATATGATATATACACTCTGATCCTCACATCAACCAATTCTTCAAATACCTACTTATTTTCCTCATTACCATGCTTATTCTCGTCACAGCTAATAACCTCTTCCAACTATTTATTGGATGAGAAGGGGTAAGAATCATCCTTCTTATTAATTGGCTGATGATTCGGATGGACAGATGCCAATACAGCTGCCCTTCAAGCAATCCTATACAATCGCATCGGAGATATCGGATTCCTCCTATCCATAGCCTGATTCTTATCTAACACAAATGCATGAGATCTACAACAAATCTTTATACTCAACCAAAATCCCCCAAACCTCCCCCTCATAGGACTCACATTAGCCGCAGCTGGAAAATCAGCCCAATTTGGATTACACCCTTGACTACCCTCAGCAATAGAAGGTCCCACCCCAGTCTCAGCCCTACTCCACTCAAGCACAATAGTCGTAGCAGAGATCTTCCTACTTATCCATTTCTACCCTCTAATAGAAAACAACAAACTCATTCAAACAACAGTACTTTTTCTAGGCGCCCTTACCACTCTATTCACAGCTATTTGCTCCTTAACCTAAAATGATATTTAAAAAAATCATTGCTTTCTCCACCTCCAGTCAACTTGGCCTAATAATAGTAACTATAGGCCTCAACAAACCTCACCTAGCATTTCTGCACATTTGTACACACGCTTTCTTTAAAGCTATATTATTCCTATGTTCCGGCTCCATCATTCACAATCTAAATAACGAACAAGACATACGAAAAATAGGAGGACTATACAAAATCCTTCCCTTCACTACAACCACACTTATCACTGGCTGCTTCGCACTAACAGGAATATCATTCCTCACAGGATTCTACTCTAAAGACCTCATCATCAAAGCTGCCACTTCGTCTTATACCAACGCCTGAGCCCTACTACTAACACTAATCACCACCTCCCTAACAGCTATTTACAGCATTCGCATTATTTTCTTTACTAGAACAACCTCGCTTCCCGCCTCTCATAAGCATTAATGAAACTAACCCCATACTGATTAACCCTATTAAATGCCTATTAATCGGGAGCATATTCGCCAGATTCATCCTCTCTAACAGTATACCCCCAATAACTACCCCCTTAATAACTATACCTTTACACCTAAAACTAACAGCTCTTATAGTAACAATCTTAGGCTTTATTCTCGCATTCGAAATCAATACCTATTCAAAAAGCCTAAAATACCCATACCCATCAAACTCTACTAAATTCTCCACCCTACTAGGTTACTTTGCCACAATTATACATCGCCTACCCCCTCACCTAGTCCTAACAATAAGCCAGAAACTCGCAACTTCCTTACTAGACCTAACCTGAACAGAAACCATCCTACCAAAAACCATAGCCTTCATTCAACTAAAGGCCTCCACACTAACTTCAAGCCAAAAAGGCCTTATCAAACTATACTTCCTATCCTTCCTCATCACCATAACCCTTACTATATTATTGTTTAATTACCCCGAGTAATCTCCATAATAACCACACCACCAATAAACAATGATCACCCAGTAACAATAACCAATCAAGTACCATAACTGTACAAAGCAGCAATCCCTATAGCTTCTTCACTAAAAAACCCAGAGTCTCCTGTATCATAAATAACTCAATCCCCTAACCCATTAAACTCAAACACAATATTCACTTTTTCACCTCCTAAAACATACAGCACCACTAAAAATTCTACCATCAGACCTAAAAGAAATCCCCCTAACACAACTTTATTAGAAACCCAAACCTTAGGATACTGCTCAGTAGCTATAGCTGTTATATAACCAAATACAACTAATATTCCTCCTAAATAAATCAAAAATACTATCAAACCTAAAAACGAACCCCCGAAACTAAAAACAATTCCACATCCCATAGCACCACCCACAATCAACCCTAAACCCCCGTAAATAGGTGAAGGCTTTGAAGAAACTCCCACAAGACTAATTACAAAAATAGTGCTTATAATAAAAACAATATATATTATCATTATTCTCACATGGACTCCAACCACGACCAATGACATGAAAAATCATCGTTGTAATTCAACTACAAGAACCTTAATGACCAACGTCCGAAAAACAACCCACTAATAAAAATTCTCAATAACACGTTTATTGACCTTCCCACTCCAACAAATATTTCCTCATGATGAAACTTTGGCTCCCTACTGGGCCTCTGCCTAATCATACAAATCTTAACAGGCTTATTCCTAGCAATACACTATATGCCAGACACCTCAACTGTTTTTTCATCAGTCTCACATATCTGTCGAGACGTTAACTACGGCTGAGTCATCCGATACCTATGCGCAAACGGAGCCTCCATATTCTTCATTTGCCTCTACGCCCACATCGGACGTGGCCTATACTACAGTTCTTATATGTTCCGAGAAACATGAAATATCAGCGTACTTCTACTACTAATAGTTATAGCCACCGCATTCGTAGGCTATGTCCTACCCTGAGGACAGATATCATTCTGAGGCGCAACCGTTATCACTAATCTCCTATCAGCAATCCCTTATATTGGTAATACCTTAGTAGAATGAATTTGAGATGGATTCTCTGTAGATAAAGCAACACTAACACGTTTCTTCGCTTTCCACTTTATCCTCGCATTCATCATTACAGCATTAGTAGCTGTTCACTTATTATTCCTCCACGAAACGGGATCCAACAATCCAACAGGAATTCCATCCAACATAGATATAATCCCATTCCACCCTTACTACACAATCAAAGATATCCTAGGCGCTTTACTATTAATCCTGACTCTACTAGCACTAGCCCTATTCACACCCGACCTATTAGGAGACCCTGATAACTACACCCCAGCAAATCCACTAAGCACCCTTGCACACATCAAACCAGAATGATATTTCCTATTTGCATATGCAATCTTACGATCAATCCCTAATAAATTAGGAGGAGTACTAGCACTACTACTTTCTATCCTCATCTTATTATTCATTCCAATACTTCAAACATCCAAACAACGAAGTATAATATTCCGACCCTTTAGCCAACTCTTATTCTGAACTCTAATTGCAGACCTCCTAACCTTAACATGAATCGGAGGCCAACCCGTAGAGCACCCATACATTATCGTAGGCCAATTAGCATCTATCCTATATTTCCTCCTAACCTTAATGCTAATACCAACAATCAGCCTTATTGAAATTAAACTCTTAAAATGAAGAGTCTTTGTAGTATAATAAAATACCCCGGTCTTGTAAACGGGAAAAGGAGAATCTCATTCCTCCCTAAAACTCAAGGAAGAGACATTAAACCTCACCACCAACACCCAAAGCTGGAATTCTACATAAACTATTCCTTGAAAAAGCTTATTGTAGAGTTACCAGAACATTATAGTACTATGTCAGTATTGAAGGTAATTTATTTCAAAACATTTTACTGTAGATATCACATACACATATATGTATACATGTTAATATCTTAGTCTCTCCTTGTAAATATTCATATGTACATGCTATGTATTATTGTGCATTCATTTATTTTCCATACGGTATGTTAAAGCTCGTATTAAATCTTATTAATTTTACAAATTACATAATATTCATGCTCTTACATATTACATGTTTTTAAATAATTTCATTTCCATTATATACTATGGCCGCTCCATTAGATCATGAGCTTAATCACCATGCCGCGTAAAACCAGCAACCCGCTCGGCAGGGATCCCTCTTCTCGCACCGGGCCCATACTCTGTGGGGGTAGCTAACGGTGATCTTTATAAGACATCTGGTTCTTACTTCAGGACCATTTTAACTTAAAATTGCCCACTCGTTCCCCTTAAATAAGACATCTCGATGGGTTAATGACTAATCAGCCCATGCTCACACCTAACTGAGATTTCATACATTTGGTATTTTTTATTTTTGTGGGGGGCCTGCACCGACTCAGCTATGGCCTTAAAAGGCCCTGTCACAGTCAGATAAATTGTAGCTGGACCTGTGTGTATTTTTGATTGGACTAGCACAACCAACATGTGCAGTTAAATTAATGGTCATAGGACATAGTACTCCACTATTCCCCCCAGGCTCAAAAAACTCTATCTCATAGGGGTCCAAACCCCCCTTACCCCCTACAAAACTGATCATCTGCTTTAATATTCACCACCCCCCTAGACTGCTTCGTCCCTAGATCTACGAATACTTTTTTTCATAAATCAATAATAAATCTGACACAAGCCCCATAATGAAATCATACAAATAATTTTCTACTCCACGGGTTAATGTAGCTTAAATTTTCAAAAAGCAAGACGCTGAAAATGTCTAATGGGCTTTACCACCCCATCAACACAAAGGTTTGGTCCTAGCCTTTCTATTAGTTCTTAGCAGCCTTACACATGCAAGCATCCGCATCCCAGTGAGAATGCCCTTCAAATCATAAAGACTAAAAGGAGCGGGTATCAAGCGCACTGCACTAGTAGCTCACAACACCTTGCTTAGCCACACCCCCACGGGATACAGCAGTGATAAAATTGGGCCATGAACGAAAGTTTGACCTAGCCATGCTAACTAGGGTTGGTAAATTTCGTGCCAGCCACCACGGTCATACGATTGACCCAAATTAATAGACATCCGGTGTAAAGAGTGTCAAGGAGTAGTGCAAAATAAAGTCAAACCTTAATTAAGCTATAAAAAGCCATAATTAAAATTAAGTTAAACCACGAAAGTAACTTTACCATAAACTGAGTACACGACAACTAAGACCCAAACTGGGATTAGATACCCCACTATGCTTAGTCGTAAACTTAAATAGTCCTAAAACAAGACTATTCGCCAGAGTACTATCAGCAACAGCCCCAAACTCAAAGGACTTGGGGGTGCTTCATATCCCTCTAGAGGAGCCTGTTCTGTAAACGATAAACCACGATCAACCATACCAATCCTTGCTACTTCAGTCTATATACCGCCATCTTCAGCAAACCCTAAAAAAGGAACGAAAGTAAGCACAACTATCGCACATGAAAACATTAGGTCAAGGTGTAACCTATGGATTGGGAAGAAATGGGCTACATTTTCTACAGTAAGAACACCCCTTAAATTCACACGAAAGTTTTTATGAAACCTAAAAACTAAAGGAGGATTTAGCAGTAAATTAAGAATAGACAACAGCAGGAGGCTTTCCTGAGAGCGAGGCTACCTATACTCTCTGGCTATTTCAGGGTCAGGAGAGATACCTCTTTTGGAGGCCTTGGACCATAGTCAATTTGGCCTGTCCTACCCACTTCCCACAATCTGGTTGGTAGCCGGTGATGTGAATCCAAGAATGAGAGAGGGGCGGGGGGGACCTTGAAGATGGCGGAAGAGTAAGACGCGGAGATCACCTTCCTCCCCACAGATACACCAGAAATACATCTACACGTGGAACAACTCCTACAGAACACCTACTGAAGGCTGGCAGAAGACCTCAGACCTCCCAAAAGGCAAGAAACTCCCCACGTACCTGGGTAGGGCAAAAGAAAAAAAGAAAAAACAGAGACAAAAGAATAGGGATGGCACTTGCACCAGTGAGAGGGAGCTGTGAAGGAGGAAAAGTTTCCACACAGTAGAAAGCCCCTTCACGGGCGGAGACTACAGGAGGCGGAGGGGGGAGCTTCGGGACCGCGGAGTAGTGCACAGCAACGGGTGCGGAGGGCAAAGCATTTAGCCACTGGAGACAGACATCAAAAACAGCGGCTACTACGAACCTGAAGCCGGCAAAAAGGAGACCCCAAACACAGTAAGATAAGCAAAATGAGAAGACAGAAAAACACACAGCAGATAAAGGAGCAAGATAAAAATGCACCAGACCTAACAATTGAAGAGGAAATAGGCAGTCTACCTGAAAAAGAATGCAGAATAATGATAGTAAGAATGATCCGAAATCTTGGAAACAGAATGGACAAAATGCAAGAAACAGTTAACAATGACCTAGAAGAAATAAAGATGAAACAAGCAATGATGAACAACACAATAAATGAAATTAAAAGTACTCTAGACGGAATCAATAGCAGAATAACTGAGGCGGAAGAACGGATAAGTGACCTGGAAGATAAAAGAGTGGAAATAACTACTGCAGAGCAGAATAAAGAAAAAAGAATGAAAAGAACTGAGGACAGTCTCAGAGACCTCTGGGACAACATTAAATGCACCAACATTCGAATTATAGGGGTTCCAGAAGAAGAAGACAAAAAGAAAGGGACTGAGACATAGCCATCACAGCTCTACTCAACCTATATTTCTATATACGCCTCACCTATTCCACAGCATTAACCCTATTCCCCTCTACCAATAACATGAAAATAAAATGACAATTTCACTCCACAAAACAAATAACCCTTTTACCAACAGCAATCGTATTATCCACAATACTCCTACCTCTTACACCAGCATTCTTTATTCTACTATAGGGGTTTAGGTTAAATCAGACCAAGAGCCTTTAAAGCCCTAAGCAAGTATAATTTTACTTAACCCCTGCCTAATAAACATTGCAAGACCATATCTCACATCAACTGAATGCAAATCAAACACTTTAATTAAGCTAAATCCTCACTAGATTGGAGGGGTACATCTCCCACGAACTTTTAGTTAACAGCTAAATACCCTAATCAACTGCCTTCAATCTACTTCTCCCACTGCGAGAAAAAAAAGGCAGGAGAAGTCCCTCCAGGATTGAAGCTGCTTCTTTGAATTTGCAATTCAAAATGATTACTCACCACAGGACCTGGCAAAAAGAGGACTCTACCCCTGTCTTTAGATTTACAGTCTAATGCCTACTCAGCCATTTTACCTATGTTCATAAACTGATGACTATTCTCTACAAATCACAAAGACATTGGTACTCTATATCTACTATTTGGTGCCTGGGCAGGAATAGTAGGTACTGATCTAAGCTTGTTGATTCATGCTGAATTAGGTCAACCTGGCTCACTTATCAGAGACGACCAAATTTACAACGTACTAGTAACAGCCCACGCCTTCGTGATAATTTTCTTTATAGTGATACTTATCATAATTAGAGGATTCGGAAACTGACTAGTCCCCTTAATAATTGGAGCCCCTGACATGGCCTTCCCTCGTCTAAACAACATAAGCTTCTGACTGCTTCCCCCTTCCTTCCTGCTACTGATAGCATCCTCAATAATTGAAGCCGGCACAGGTACAGGCTGAACTGTATATCCCCCTCTAGCCGGAAATCTAGCACATGCAGGAGCCTCAGTAGACCTTACTATTTTCTCTCTACATTTAGCTGGCATGTCTTCAATCCTTGGGGCTATTAACTTCATTACAACTATTATTAATATAAAACCACCCGCTATGACCCAATACCAAACACCTCTCTTCGTATGATCAGTCCTAGTTACAGCAGTCTTACTCTTATTATCACTACCCGTCCTAGCAGCCGGAATTACCATACTATTAACTGATCGAAACCTAAATACAACCTTTTTCGACCCCGCAGGAGGAGGCGACCCAATCCTATATCAACACCTATTCTGATTTTTTGGTCACCCCGAAGTATACATTCTAATTCTGCCTGGCTTCGGAATAATCTCACATATCGTAACCTATTATTCAGGGAAAAAAGAGCCTTTTGGGTATATGGGAATAGTGTGAGCTATGGTTTCTATTGGTTTCCTGGGTTTTATTGTATGAGCTCATCACATATTTACAGTCAGAATAGACGTAGATACACGAGCATACTTTACATCAGTCACTATAATTATTGTCATTCCTACAGGAGTAAAAGTCTTCAGTTGGCTGGCAACACTTCGCGGAGGAAATATCAAATGATCTCCTGCTCTAATATGAGCCTTAGGCTTTATTTTCCTATTCACAGTAGGAGGTTTTACTGGTATCATCCTAGCTAACTCATCCCTAGCTATTCTCCACGACACCTACTATGTAGTTGCCCACTTTCACTATGTGCTTTCAATAGGAGCTGTTTTCGCCATCATAGGAGGTTTCCTTCACTGATTCCCACTATTTTCAGGCTATACACTCAACCCAGCATGAATAAAAATTCAATTCGTAATTATATTCGTAGGTGTAAATATAACATTCTTTCCACAACACTTCCTCAGCCTATCTGGAATACCTCGTCGATATTCTGACTATCCAGACGCCTACACAACATGAAATACCATTTCATCAATAGGCTTTTTCATCTCACTGACAGCAGTCATACTGATAATTTTCATTATCTGAGAGGCATTCACATCTAAACGGGAAGTATTAGCAGTAGATCTCACCTCCACAAACCTTGAATGACTAAACGGATGTCCTCCACCATACCATACATTTGAAGAACCAGTGTATGTTAACACAAAATGTTCAAGAAAGGAAGGAATCGAACCCCCTCTAATCGGTTTCAAGCCAACATCGTAACCATTATGTCTTTCTTTATGAGTGAGGTATTAGTAAAATCTTACGTAACTTTGTCAAAGTTAAATCACAAGTGAAAATCCTGTATATCTCCATGGCATATCCTTTTCAACTAGGCTTACAAGACGCAACATCACCTGTTATAGAAGAACTCCTACAATTTCATGACCATGCATTAATAATTGTCTTCCTAATTAGCTCCCTAGTCCTCTATATTATTACCCTAATGCTTACAACCAAGCTAACACATACCAGTACAATAGATGTCCAAGAAGTAGAGACCATTTGGACTGTCCTCCCAGCCATTATCTTAATTATAATTGCCCTACCTTCTCTATGAATTCTTTACATAATAGACGAAATTAACAACCCCTCTCTTACTGTAAGAACAATAGGACATCAATGATATTGAAGTTATGAATATACTGACTATGAAGACCTAAATTTTGATTCCTACATGATTCCAACCTCGGACCTAAAACCAGGAGAACTACGATTACTAGAAGTAGATAATCGGATGGTTCTACCCATACAAATAACAATCCGAATACTAGTTTCCTCAGAAGATGTATTACACTCATGAGCTGTCCCTTCCCTAGGCTTAAAAACAGATGCAATTCCTGGACAGCTTTATACCAACCGTTCTCAAATTAGTACCCTTAGAGAACTTTGAAAAATGATCTACATCCATATTATAATCTCATTAAGAAGCTAAACTAACGTTAACCTTTTAAGTTAAAGATTGAGAGTTATACACTCCCCTTAATGATACGCCACAACTAGATACATCCACATGACTTCTTACCATTCTCTCTATGGTTTTTACCCTCTTCACATTACTTCAACTAAAAATCTCAAAGCATTTCTACTCTCCTTACCCCAAACCAATGCATGCCAAATTACAAAAACAACAAACCCCTTGAAACTACACATGAACGAAAATCTATTTACCCCTTTTATAGTCCCAATAATACTAGGTATTCCTATCACTACTCTAATTATCATATTCCCCACCATACTATTCCCAACACCAAATCGATTAATCAGCAACCATACAGTTGCTATTAAGCAATGATTAACCAAGCTCACATCAAAACAACTGATAGTTATGCATAACCTCAAAGGACAAACCTGATCTCTTATACTTATTTCAATTTTCCTGTTTATTGCTTCCACAAATCTTCTTGGAATAATACCCCACTCATTTACACCCACCACTCAACTCTCAATAAACTTAGGTATGGCTATCCCCCTATGAGCTGGCACTATTGTTACAGGTTTCCGTAACAAGACAAAGATATCTCTAGCTCACCTTTTACCACTGGGCACACCCACTTTCCTAATCCCTATACTAGTGATAATTGAAACTATCAGTCTATTTATTCAACCTTCAGCCCTTTAGCCAACATCACAGCAGGTTACCTATTACTACATTTAATTGGAAGTGCAACTCTTGCATTAATAGATATTAGTCTATTCACAGCCCTCATCACATTCACTATCCTTACTCTATTAATTATCCTTGAATTCGCCGTAGCCTTAATCCAAGCCTACGTATTCAGCTTACTAGTAAGCCTATACTTGCAAGACAATACATAATGACCCACCAAACCCACTCATATCATATAGTAAACCCCAGTCCTTGACCCCTTACAGGAGCTCTCTCAGCATTTCTTATAACATCAGGCCTAATCATATGATTCCATTTCATCTCAATAATCCTACTAACTTTAAGCTTATTGACAAATACCCTAACAATATACCAATGATGATGAGACATTGTTCGAGAAAGCACTTTCCAAGGCCACCACACACCAACTGTTCAAAAGGGACTTCGATATGGTATAATCTTATTTATCCTATCAGAAGTCCTATTTTTTACAGGCTTCTTCTGAGCCTTCTATCATTCAAGTCTTGCCCCTACTCCTGAATTAGGTGGTTCCTGACCACCAACAGGTATCCACCCTCTAAATCCACTAGAAGTTCTGCTTCTCAATACCTCTGTATTATTAGCTTCCGGTGTATCTATCACTTGAGCCCGTCATAGTCTCATAGAAGGCAACCGCAAACATACACTCCAAGCTCTCCTCATCACAATCATACTCGGCCTCTATTTCACCCTACTTCAAGCATCAGAATACTATGAAGCCTCATTCACAATCTCAGATGGAAGCTACGGATCTACATTCTTTGTAGCCACAGGCTTCCACGGATTACACGTCATCATCGGATCCACCTTCCTTATTGTCTGCTTCATGCGCTAATTAACATTTCACTTCACATCAAACCACCACTTTGGCTTCGAAGACGCTGCTTGATACTGACACTTCGTAGACGTTGTATGATTATTCCTCTTTGTGTCTATCTATTGATGAGGTTCATAGTCCTTTTAGTATTAACAAGTACAACTGACTTCTAATCAGTTAGTTTTGGTACACCCCGAAAAAGAACAATAAACTTTCTACTAACGTTACTGACAAACACAACCCTAGCCTTACTACTTATACTTATCGCGTTTTGACTCCCCCAACTAAACGTCTATGCAGAAAAAACCAGCCCTTACGAATGTGGCTTTGACCCAATAGGATCTGCTCGCCTACCTTTCTCCATAAAATTTTTCCTCGTAGCAATTACTTTTCTCCTTTTCGACCTAGAAATTGCTCTCCTACTCCCCTTACCTTGAGCAATCCAAACAAATAACCTAAAATTACCTAAATAACTAACTCATTAAAAATAGGAATCCATTTTCCATAGTTATGTAAATAAATGAATAATAAAATCTAAAAATGACAATGGCACATCTGTAGAGTAAAATGCCAAAAAAATATAGAAGTAATACTAAGTAAATAAAATCTCTATTTCATTCATAGAAAAATCTCTATTTCATTTCCTTCACAAAAATGACCTATTAGTATCACTGGTTAAACTTGAATACTATTAAGATATTCACATATTCTTCAGTATTGATCACTAAGTACTTATTGATTACAAAGGAAAAACAGTAATTTTACAATGCAGAAACCTGAAGAAATCACTTTAACCTGATATACCTACCAAAAATGCAAAACCTCAATGTAATTTTGAGAAAGCATCAGACAAAATCAAATTATGGGATGCTCTTCAAAATAACTGACCAGGACTCTTCAAAAATATAAAAGTCATGAAAGGTAAAGGAATCAGAAAAAATCATCTCCAGTTTAAAGCCAAATAAAAGACCTGTCAACTAAAATCAATGTGTGATCATTTATCAGATTCATACTTGGAAAAAAGGGATCTAAGTAACATTATTTGGGTAATTCATATAAATGAATTAAAACTATGGAATATCTAATAGCATGAAGCCAATCTTAAACTTTCACATTTTAATAATTCTACTGTAGTTATGTAACAGAATGTGTTTTAAGAAATGTACACTGAGGCTTCCCTGGTGGCGCAGTGGTTGGGAGTCTGCCTGCCGATGCAGGGGACGTGGGTTATTGCCCCAGTCTGGGGAGACCCCACGTGCCACGGAGTGGCTGGGCCTGTGGGCTGTGGTCACTGGGCCTGCACGTGCAGAGCCTGTGCTCCACGGAAGGAGGGGCTGCAGCGGTGAGAGGCCCACGTACCGCAAAAAATAAAATAAAATAAAAGAAATGTACACTGAGGTTGCTTCCATGTCCTGGCTATTGTAAATAGAGCTGCAATGAACATTTTGGTACAGGACTCTTCATTTTTTTTTTTTTTTTTTTTTTTT
>NW_020174072.1:664554-665027 GCF_003031525.2 Neophocaena asiaeorientalis asiaeorientalis | reverse complement strand
GTGGTACATGACTCTTTTTGAATTATGGTTTTCTCAGGATATATGCCCAGTAGTGGGATTGCTGGGTCATATGGTAATTCTATTATTAGTTTTTTAAGAAACCTCCATACTAGAGTCTGTCATACAGAGTGAAGTAAGTCAGAAAGAGAAAAACAAATACAGTATGCTAACACATATATATGGAATCTAAGGAAAAATAAAAAAAGGTCATGAAGAACCTAGGGGTAAGATGGGAATAAAGACACAGACCTACTAGAGAATGGACTTGAGGATATGGGGAGGGGGAAGGGTAAGCTGTGACAAAGTGAGAGAATGGCATGGACATATATACACTACCGAACATAAAATAGATAGCTAGTGGGAAGCAGCTGCATATCACAGGGAGATCAGCTCGGTGGTTTGTGACCACCTAGAGGGGTGGGAGGGAGGGAGATGCAAGAGGGAAGAGATATGGGAACATATGTATATGTATA
>NW_020174072.1:662614-662793 GCF_003031525.2 Neophocaena asiaeorientalis asiaeorientalis | reverse complement strand
TACTAGAGTCTGTCATACAGAGTGAAGTAAGTCAGAAAGAGAAAAACAAATACAGTATGCTAACACATATATATGGAATCTAAGGAAAAATAAAAAAAGGTCATGAAGAACCTAGGGGTAAGATGGGAATAAAGACACAGACCTACTAGAGAATGGACTTGAGGATATGGGGAGGGGCA
>NW_020174072.1:460374-662558 GCF_003031525.2 Neophocaena asiaeorientalis asiaeorientalis | reverse complement strand
ATATGTATATGTATAGCTGATTCACTTTTTTTATAAAGCAGAAGCTAACACACCATTGTAAAGCAATTATACTCCAATAAAGATGTTAAAAAAAAAAAAAGAAATGTACACTGAGGTATTTTGTTTAGGGATAAGGGGTCAAGATATCTCAAATATAAAATATACCTATTATATGTATTATGTGATACATATATTATATTATATATAATGATATATATTATATATAAGCAAAGTATATATATATATATGTATATGTATATGAGAATAATAGAGGTAAAGCTGAAAATAAAGGGGTCAGACTTAACTATGGGTAAATTTAAGCAAAAGTATACCAAAGTCCTTTGTATTATTCCTCCAAATTATCTATCTTTGAAAATATTTAAACATTAAAAAAAAATCACTTCTATAAAACTTCCATAGACATTTGTGTAAACTCTGAATGTTTTACATAAATTTCCAAAGAAAATAGATACAACATTTTGTTGCAGATTTTTAATAAGAACAGTGAACAATTTAGAGAAAATATGGCATATCCTCATTAAGGGAAAAGTAAAGTGTTTAACAAGAGTATGCCATTGTATGGAAAATTGTTACAATACATTATAATATATTATTAATGACAAAAAACTTACTAAACAATATGTACAATGTGACATATATATATACATATAAGAACATATCTATATTCTCATAGTGATTTATGTTTTTTTATTTTACAATTTTCATGCAATTATTTTTATATTCAGAAAAATTATCATTCTTAATTTACTTTAAAAATCTAACGTAAATATATACAGGATTCTTTTTGTCATATCTTTGTTCATATAATATTCATATAATGAAATTATAGTGTGCAATTAGTATGAAAAGAGGCACTTTGAAAAAACAGTATCTAAAGCATATAATATTATATATGTATACAGCATCAAATACCATAATACAAACATGATAGATTGCTCTAGGGTAGTTTAGAAGAAATGATGATAATATTCCAACATTTGAGCATCGGATTTATGTACCCAGATTAACAATTTTAACTGAAATGTGTAGGCTTAAATTTAGATGACTTAAAGAACTTTAAAAGTAGAGGCTGTAATATTTAAGGTCAGCTGAAAGAATTGTCAATTTTTCTGGAATAATAAAGAATAGGTCTCTCTGTGAAATTAGAGTACAGCAAAAACAAGGTGTGAGTGCGAAGGCATTTGTCAATGTTGGCCACTGTTCAATCTAAAACCATTCCAGGAGTGGTCGGTAAATAAGTAGTAAAGTAATAGAAAACATCATTTTAAAGTACTTATTATGTGCAACACAGTTTACATGATACTTCAACCTGAATAGCTCCTATTAGCTAAATTTGTTTGTTCCATTTCAAAAATTAGCTGTATTTAAATTTTTATTCATGTGTGTATTGTCTGCTTTCTTCATATGACCTTGCAAAACCACTACTGAAATGATTCTCCTCAGAGTTGCTTTATTGAAGGTATGAAGTGAAGGAATGTAAGTAGGGAATAGACTGGCTATAATTTGTCTCTTCTACTCTCAACTCATTTTGTCAGTTCTAAAAAGAGTGCCACAGATACCTTAAGCTTGGCAAGCAGATGAAGTTTAACTATTTCTTCTTTTTAAATTAATTAATGTATTTATTTGGCTGCACCAGGTGTTAGTTATGGCACACAGGATCTTCATTACAGCATGAAGGATATTTTGTTGTGGCATGCGGGATCTAGTTCCCTGACCAGGTATCAAACCCAAGTCCCCTGCATTGGGAGCATGGAGTCTTAACCATTGGACCACCAGGGAAGTCCCTGAAGTTTAACTATTTCTATGTTAATTTTCATTTTATAAATTTAACTGTTTTCTTAATTTATCTGGAATCATGACATAACTGAAAAACAGTAGAAGTTACTTTTAAAAATCTGCACTATTGGGGCTTCCCTGGTGGGGCAGTGGTTAAGAATCCACCTGCCAATGTAGGGGACACGGGTTCAAACCCTAGTCTGGGAAGATCTCACATGTCGCGGAGCAACTAAGCCCGCGTGCCACAACTACTGAAGTTTGCGTGCCTAGAGCCCGTGCTCCACAACAAGAGAAGCCACCGCAATGAGAAGCCCATGCACCACAACGAAGAGTAGCCTCTGCTCGCTGCAACCAGAGAAAAGCCTGTGCGCAGCAAGGAAGACCCAACGCAGCCAAAAAAAAACCTCCACTGTTGATCTAATCTCATTAAACATGTAAATCTGGAACCATAAATGAATTTAAAGAAAAGAGAACATTCACTTTAAAAGGGAGACTCCAATAGACAACAGTGATTTAGTTTTTCCTGAGCTCTCTTTACTTGGAATGATCCAAGGTAAGGACATTATTGTTGGTATTCATTAAAATCATGTATTCAACTGTAATATGTTAAAAGTTTTAGTGTGTTTTTCTTTTTAATGTAAGTACAGCCAATTTTTACTTCCAGAACTGATTATAATACTTCTTTAAAAATCCATGGCAGGAAATTTATACTCACAAATTTAGCATTGAAATAATTGGTGAAACTTAGGAAAATATCTCTCACATTTCATATATTAAATTGTTCATGCTTGTTTTCAGTGTACTTTTTAGAAAAAAGATGCATGTTAAGCCTCTAAGATAGATAGGCATAGTGAGTTCCTTCATCTCAGTACCCATTCTGATGAATAATATCAAATATTTCTTCACAAATCACTTAAGGGTTTTCTTTGAACTAACCTAGTAGTATTGTAAGGTTTGTGCTTTGTGGCTGCTAACTGTTGTCTCTGCGTTATTAGGGAATCAGACCCTGAGGTGGATATTAGCAAGTAAGTGTTTATTAGGGAGGATGCTTGGGATGCCCCTCTGAGGACAGCACAGTAAAGAAACAGGATTGGGCAGAGAGTAGACCACTCCTTTAAGGCCTCAAAATTGACCCTATGTTCTGCAACTAAGGGATGGCATCTTAGAATTTCTGTTTTAACTTGAGGCAAGGAGGCCTTGTTCTTATACCCCTGTATCAAACAATCATTTGATACAGACTTCTCCAGGAAGGGAGTGTTGACTACACTGTAAAAACTCCTTTCTTTTCTGTAACATAGTATAATGATCTCAAGGTTAAGGTCTTTTATTGGGAAATGACAGACTTGAGAAAGAAGACAATATTATGAGGGTTTTCTAAAACTACATACAATTCAGTAGAATGATCTTTAAAATATTAACAGCTTATGGTGTAATTTATCATTTTACACATATAACAATTTCAGTCTCACTTTCGGCTAAATCCAATGCATTGAAGAAAATAAATAGATGTCAAGTGTCATCTCATTACAAAGGAAAGTGTTAGAATAACCAGGGCATGGTAAGAGATTGAAAAATTCTTTCCACCTATGTTAATTATCAGCTTTCACATGACTATATGTGTCTGACTATAGAAAAAATGATGGTTGAAGATTTGAGGAAAGTGCCCATAGTTTAAAGAGTCACAGTGTATTTTTCACCACCCTTCAATGAAAGTTAAGAATGATGCTACTCCTTCAAGCCCATGAGAAGGACCACATGGAGACTTCAGATATGGGAATATAAAATATATATATATATAAATATAACTCCTGTGTTAGGTATACTAAAGTAGAAAGTTTATGTTTGGAGTTTCTGTCTCTGTGACAGAACAAAGACAGGTAGTTGCATAGGTGGTGAATAACACCTAATCAAATGTAGGACAAAATTTTGTGTATCCCAGACACCAAGCATGAATTCAAATGTAAGGAGTCAACTTATAGATATACAAAAGTGGATTCCACTGAAGAACATCACCTGGGGAACAAGAGTACCCAACAGCATTTTGGGCAGGGTAGATCACCAAAAACAGTGGCTACGGGGAAAGTTGATCATGTATCCTCACTTTGAACCTCTATAACTTATTTACATTCAAATAAGATAAAAACTTTAAAAAATATTTTGTTATCTCTGTGTTATTAATATGGTTGACCAGTATGAAAACACTGAAGGTTCCAATAATAATCCTAAGAACATTGCTAATTTTTCTGAGTGTAATCCATTAAATTATCTATAATACTTACAGATATTAAGCTTTTAAGAGTATTCTTGTTGTACCTAAAGTAACCAGGGCCTAGATTGTCAAAGGGAGCTAAACAAAGAATTCATCAAACAAACAAATCAGAAAATTTGTGAAACTTTAAAATTTGAATTAGCTTCTAGCCAAGAATTTTTAAAGAGCAAAAGAATAGGATCCAGGCTCAGGGAAAACATCATTTTGCAAATATTAGATTCAGCCTGTTGAGCAACAAATTCATTTTCTCCATTCAACTTCTAGAGGAGGCAGAATTTACATGGCACTTAAATATGGGAGGCTGTACTGCCACCAACTGCACCAAGATTCTGCCCAGACATCAACATTCACCAAAGCTTCCAAACGAAGTAATAAATTTTATTTGAAATAGAAAGGTAAAGATAAGAACATTTGTTGAACAAAAAAATATGTGTCATTAGTATTATAAAAGATATTTAACATGGCTTACTTTACTCTGCAATTGCTCCTTAATGCTTTCTTCCACAAATACAAACACAAATGCAAACATACAAAATCCGCAAACAGATTGATGAATCTCGCTTCCCTCTTATTAATCCTGTGACACCACTTTAGCAATCTTAACAAAATTGTCCTTCAGTGTCATTCATTTTAGACATACTTTAAGAAGGTAATCCTCAACATTTTTAGGTCGGGGAGTACAGGAAGAGAAGCAGGTTACACATAGAAAATAATATTTATATACCAGGTTGTGGGAAACTGAATTTTTTACAATTGACAGGGAACCATATCAGGGCCTGCAGAGAAGACAGGAAAGCTGAGGAGATTAATATTTTGGGACACAAGTGAACAATTTTAAAAATAACACAAATTGACAACCTCTGGACTAGGAGATATAATTGATTATTTTGACAGGTGAACAAAATAAAATTAGCCTATCCTGCAATTAAGGAAACTAAATGTTGCCTCTCAAAGAGATGTTACTTGAATAGCTCAAAACAGCACCCTTAAACTTTTTTCATTCTAGCGCTACAGTATTTGCCCCTCCCCCAGATGTACTTATTATGCAAACATTTGTCAGGTAACAAAACCATTTTAGTTGTAAAAGGCACATATTTTCATCTCTGGCAATAGTAACTAAACTTATGTTGCAACTTCCATAATTTTATATATGCACATTATATACAAATTAACATGTTATTTTAAACACTTATTTTATTAAATTGCTCTTGATTGTACATTTATACACACAAGTTTAAAGAAATTTGTTAAAACTATTAATACCATTTGGAGATGGAACATACTTATAAGCTCCTTTGAATATTATGTGTTCATCAATTGTCTAATAAAAACACTTTTTTAAATAAAAGAGATAAGAAAATTGGGAACTTAGAGAACATTGGAGAAAACATATAGAACTCAATCTGACTTAGAGAACAAAGCAAAAAAAAGCATAAAAATACAATCAACAGATTTTATTGGTTGTATTTACTGCATCCTCAATTCCTAATTACAATAATGATTTAGAGCAAACAAATTAATACCCAACAATCAATAAACAGTAATTCTAAAGCAACCTCTAACAGCAAAAGTGAAATAGACTCTTTCACAAAGAGATACAGTGAGGCCTGTGGGCATTTAAATTCCTCTTCTCTGTTTTCAGGGAGGTCACCCTGCATTTTTTCCCTTTTCCATTGAATTAGAGCATACAGTTTCTTTTTTACCTTATACCACTTTGAGTATGGTTTACACTTATTAAGACAAAAGTAATTATTATTAAAAACATAAATTTATGTCTAAAAATGGCATGATGATCATTAGTAAACTCAAAATGTGGAACTTCAAGTTAACGTAGAATAAAGGCAGTAATGATCAGTCAATCCCAGGTTTTAGGTACTAAAATACCTCAATACCACATTGACTCTTGTGACTTTGACCTTATGCCTACCAAGAGTAGGGAGTTAGGGGACTCAAAATGAAAAGATTAGAATGGATTTTACATTTTTAAAGGTTCTGTAAGAAACAAAAGGGGAGACAATAACTAGCAAAAGCTTCATAAGTGCATCTGTAATCTCCTATTCTAAAAGGCCAACGGTCATTTTTTTCTTGCCAAATTACCTCCACTTTAAATTTAGTGTATATGTTAAAAATTCAGTGTATGCTCAAATCAGAATAGAAATATTTAAAACATTTTAGAGTAGACAGGCTTTTTTTCCCAGCTCCAATTACTCTACATGCTTACCAGTCAGAAGTTTGTCCTCAGCTAAGACGTAGAATGGATGAAAATGGTGACTTGCCAAGCAAGAGAGCAAGATCAGCACCCTGACATGTACTTGCCTGCTTTTTGGAAGTCATTGCCAAGGTCTATGGGATGAGTCTAAGCCTGGGATGGCAGGATAGATGTATTCTACCTGGTATTCAGACAGGAGAACCTTTACATGCAGGGTTTTTAGTTTTATAGATAATGACTCTGCAGAATACCAAGCATTGGCCACCTACCTAGAAATCCCATAAAGTGAAATCTATAGTCATGTGGTTACAAAAAACCTCACAAACATGTCCAAAAAATTTTGACATCCTGAAAAATCCCTATTTCAAAGAGATTTGGACTATGAAATAAAATTTCTAAGATAAAATCACTTTACATTCCAGAGGAAGGCCTGAAAGACCCTAGGTAATAATTCATCCTAGGCAGAAAGTGAAAAACAGTTGTCAAAAGTGAAATGATAGGGAGTTTGGGATTGACATGTACACACTGCTATATTTAAAATAGATAAGGCTTCCCTGGTGGCGCAGTGGTTAAGAATCTGCCTGCCATTGCAGGGGACACGGGTTCAAGCCCTGGTCCGGGAAGATCCCACATGCCATGGAGCAACTAAGCTCATGCACCACAACTACTAATCCTGTTCTCTACAGCCTGTGAGCCACAGCTACTGAGCCCACGTGCCACAACTACTGAAGCCCGTGTGCCTAGAGCCCATGTTCCACAGCAAAGGGAAGCCAGCACTATGAGAAGCCTGCACACCCGCAATGAAGAGTAGCCCCCACTCACCCCAACTAGAGAAAGTCCCCGAGCAGCAACAAAGACGTAACACAGCCAAAAATAAACTAAATAAAATTTTAAAAAAGAGTGATAAAATAGATAACAAACAATGACGTACTGTATAGCACAGGGAACTCTGCTCAATATTACGTAACAACCTACATGGGAAAATATTTGAAAAAGAATAGATATATGTATATGTTTAACTGAATTATATTGGTGTACACCTGAAATTAACACAACATTGTTAATCAAGTATACTCCAATAAAAAAATAAAATGTTGAAAAAAGGAAGTGTTTTTCAAATGAAATAGAAAAAAAGTGAAATGATAGGCCCCTGAAATAATAGTATCAAACTACATAGATAGTTTTGTGTACCAAGGTTCTTCCCATGAAATTCTTATTAAAACAAAACACAGACAACCACTAAAATTTCCTCCTCTATTATTTTCTGACTTATTTAAAACAATCATGAAATCTAAATAAAACAACCTTAATTTTAATAACCAAAACATGTAAGTGTCTTAGATATTTTCTTACAAGGAAAAATAGCTGAAAGTGTTATTCAGATGATATTGGTTAAAAAATAGGTTAAAATTGATGAAGTTATTAAATTTTCAAAAGTTATAAATTGTCCTGCAAAGCTTCACTGGCTGCAAATTAGCCTGTGCTACAGCCATCTGCTAACAATCTATAGATCATTTTATTATTTATGAATCTTCAGGACACTATAGGTCATCTTACACTCATTTATTTGCTACACACATTGTGTTAGTATACCTATGCTGAAAAATTGTTATTATTTACTCCCTGTGAGACAAGCAAACAACAAAGTGCTGATTTTGGTCCCAGACATCCAGTATGTGAGACTGTACATACATCTTGCAGTCAGTGAAATAAATGAGCCTTTAAATTGCCTGCAAAGCTTTAAGAATTGAAATTTGTATGTCTAGTTATCAAACAGAAAGTTCAGAACACCTGCCAATATAAAACATAATTATGACAAACTATTACATTTTACCTTTAACTTTTCAGTTTTAATAGGGCAGCTTCATTATAAAATATTCTACAAAACCTCCCAAGTCAGCGAAGACAAAACAATTGTGATTCGTGTGTGTATGTGCATACATGTGTGTGTATAATGGCATTACCATTTAAATACTGGGTCAGCAGCAGCAGATGAATAAATAGTTATAAACAAATAACCAGAGCATAAGAATTTACTATGAGCACAAAGTCAATTCTCAACAGATTTGCAGACTTCGATAGGTGTATAGGTATCTTGCTGGATTTACAACTTCTTCACAAATTCTTCAAAATATCAATAATACTGAGGATGAACAGTCTCTGTTTTATTTTAGTATTTTTAAGTTAATTTTTATTGGAGTATAGTTGCTTTACAATGTTGTGTTAGCTTCTGATGTACAGCAAAGAGAATCAGTTATACATATATCCCCTCTTTTTTAGATTTCCTTCCCATTTAGGTCACCATGGAGCACTGAGTAGAGTTCCCTGTGCTATACAGTAGATTCTCATTAGTTATCTATTTTATACATAGTAGTGTATGTATGTCAATCTCAATCTCCCAGTTCATCTCACCTCCCTCCCCTCTTTGGTATCAATAAGTTTGTTCTCTACATTTGTGTCTCTATTTCTGCTTTGTGAATAAGTTCATCTGTACCATTTTTATAGATTCCATGTATAAGTGATATTATATGATATTCGTTTTTCTCTTTCTGACTTAATTCACTCTGTATGACAGTCTCTAGGTCCATTCACGTCTCAGCAAATGACACTATTTCATTCCTTTTTATGGCTGAGTAATATTACTTTGTATATATGTACCACATCTTTAATCATTAGAGATTTTGACAGTTTGAAGGACTAATATTATCAATTCCTTTACATGCCCTTTACAGATAAGCATTCTTTAAGGGTTATGAGACTTGTCTAAGAGAACAAAGCCAGTTAGTGACAAAAGGAGGGGTCCTCTATAACTCTGATTTCTAAGTAGGATAGTATAATAATAATATCATTAATAACAATAATAACAGCAGCCATAGAAGACATGTTAATTATTTATAAACACTCATGTATTTTATATTAAATCCTGACCATGAACTCCAATTTCATTCCTGAAGAAACTAAGGTACAGCCAGGATGAGTGATTTGCTCAAGTTGGTTATACATAGGCTGTGGGCTGTGGAGCCACGATTCAAACTCCGCAATCTAGCTTTAGGATCCAAATATTTAAACCACTGTGATAACCTCCTGAATCCCCAACAAAGGCTAAAACCCTTGATTATATCTAAGCTACCTCTTTTTTTCACTCTTCCATACTGCATAATACTAATTTATGATATACTATCTAATATATTTCTCTTTAATTGCATCATAACTTTGACAAATAACCACATACAAACTTCCAAGAAATAAAATTCAATGCAGTGTGTACTCTTTTATAAATCCTGTGTTACATATATGTGAGCCAGTTTTCATGCACAAACCACAGGAACTAAGTGAAGGGTGAGGCAGGAAGAGTTCACCTCTCTACTTTGTTATGCTTTTTTTTAGATCAAGGAATGTCTTTCTCCTACAAAACAGTACAGATCCTTTATAACTCTAAAGACAGCATTTGTTACTCAGATATGTTTTCAAGTAACAATATATTTAGTTTAAACTTTCCACTCTACTTGAAATATTCCAATGAGAGATTTGTAAAACAACGCAATGTCAGTATAACTATCCCCCTCATCAATATAGCTTACAAAAGAAACCAAGGATTATATCTTACCCTTCTTATGAATTCATTTAGTATGGAATTCTCAATGCTATAGAGCAACTTTGGTAATTCTGAAGGAAGAACTATACATTAAAAATATATGACACTTTTGCTTCTACTGAAGTTTTCTGATGCTTTCTATCAGATATTGCCTCTCAGGTTGGTAATAGCAAATGACTGTCCTCTTGTTAGAGGGGAATGCAATTTGACTGTCATATACATTGTTAACTGATTTTTCCAAGTGACTCTGTTTTTCATTATATTAATCACATAAGCTGCTTCTGCAGCTTTCTTAGAAAAATAGAAAATTGATGATTTTATATTCCAGTTTAAAAGCTTATGTTCAGAATTCAATTCTTCCGTATACCATCTTGAATTTTAACTTGAAGGTGTACCCAACACTGTGGACTATTTGCAATGTCTAGGAAAAGTTCCTGACATGTATTAACTACCCAACATTAAATAAACAAATTTATTTCTGTTTATTTACCTCTCCTATTTTCAATCTGATGCCCAACCAAGATAGATTTATTATTCTGTTTTTAATGAATTTCCTGCTACAAACAATCATGTAATGATAATACTTCTAATAATAATTGTAATTAGTACTTACTGAACTCTTATAAGGACCAAACAGTTTTAATAATTTGCAGATATTTAAAACTCATAGTAAACTTAAAAAGAACTTAAAACCTCAAAGAGGTTAAGTGAATTGTGCAGGTCACATACCATTAAGTGCTGGAGCTGGTGAGCACCTGCAGACAGTTAAAGAGAAGGTAAAGTGGGACTGTCAATTTCCCTGGTTCTTCATCTACTGAGAGCTGGCTGTGACTCTGGATTTAAAGTCATATTCTTGAAGTCCTATCAGGTGTTCTCTCCATCAACAGATCTGTCCATGTCCAAATTTGCTGTCATGTGGTCTCTTTAGGCCAAGATGCAAAAATGAAGACTCTTTTACTTCTTCATCCTTTCACCCCAAACTACTTGTCATGTGTTACTTTTGGTTTCCCTGTACAGTAAGTCCTCTACATATGAACCTTCAAGTTGCAAACTTTCAAAGGTGTGAATGAACATTCACATGTCCAATCACATAATTAGTTCACCTGTCTGGCACACGTTGTCATGTGCGTGCATCCTCTACCAGTGCTTGTGCTTTTGTGTACTTTACTGTACAGTACTGTGTACAGTAGTACAGTATCTTTATTTGAAGCCCAGGATTCCTGAAGCAAGCATAAAAGCAGTGATGATGTAGCTGGTACTGCTAAGAAGGGCCAAGCGATGACGATGGAAATGAAAGTGAAAATAATTGTGAGAGTGGAGCGAAGCAAAAAGAGGGAATTGGAGACCCGGAGAAAGGATGAAAAGAGACAAGAGGAAAAGTAACTGAAGATTCACAACACAGGAAATAACAAGGGGATTTTCTTTATTTGAGGAAGCACTGTTAGTTTTTGAGGCACAGGACCCAAATGTAGAATGGTACATGAAGGATGCAGCAGCCATTCAGAATGCAATTCAGTTCTACCATATCATCTATGATGAGACAAAAAGGGCTACTACCCAGACATTACCGGATTATTTTTTTTAAGAGGGTAGATAGGATTGAATCCAGCAAGGAATAAGAACCTGTGTCATAAATGTCAGCTGTGAGTGAAATTGAAGCTTGCCCTCCATCTCTTATTGCTGATGATCCTTCAGCTCTACCATCTCCCACCTCCTCTCCCTCCTCCAGTCAATAAAACTTCTTGCATGTTCACTTGACGCCAGCCCCTGTATACCAGCTGTTGCACTGTTCTACTGTACTTATTCATATGTAGGGAACTTACTGTATTCTATTTACTATTATTCAATTTATAAAATTGTCTTTGAATTACCATTTTGAATTTGTTTTATGTTTCTTGCTTTAATCTCACTGATTCAGGGATAATTTATTATGATACTCCCATGTTCACAGATATGATAACAAGAACCTGAAGAATTTAAGTGACTTTTCTTTTTGTTGTGTTTTCATGGAATCTGAGAAGGAAGAGAGCAAGAAGTTAGGAAATAAGGGATCAGAATGCCAATAGCATACAAATATGCAGAATTTTATGAATGAAAAGGTAATTGAAGAACTGTGATAATTATGAAATCAATAAGAAGAAAGTAATCTTAAATAAGAGTCTATAGGGTCATCTCTATTCCTTACATTAGTAATCACTAGTAAGCCATGGAAAGGTAATTAAATAGATGCATCCAAACATATTCAAACTTCAGAGAATATTGACTTATTTGATATGTTTTCAGCCTATCATAATACTTAGAGTGAAAAGTGCTTCCTCTTTGTGTTTTATGCTCCTCCATAGATTAATAATCAGTATTTCTCTTCCGTTTATAGTATCCTTTCAGCACTCTTATATTACTGCTTTGTACTTTCAGTTAGTTCCTTTTTAATATGTCTGTGATGATCACTTAACTTTTGTAATTTTTTTTTCTGTTGAAAATTTGTGGTAGGAAGAATAATCGCTGCCCTATATCTTGATGCTTAAAATCCATGAATATTTTAGGCTACATGGTAAAGGGGAATTAAGGTTTCAGATAAAAATAAAGTTGCATATCAGCCAACTTTAAAATAGGTTATCTTGGATTACCCAATGGTGGGCCCAATGTAATCATAAGGATCCTTAAAAGTGAAGAGAGAATAAGAGAAAAGAGTCAGAATTTGGCAGTGTGAGGACTTGGCCCAATGTTGTTGACCCTAGAGATATAGGAAGAGTGCCATGTGCCAGACAAAAGCAAGTAGCTTTACAGAAAAACAAGGAAAGAGATTTGCTATAGAATCTCCATAGAATGACTCAGCCCTGCTAACACCTTTAATTTAGTCTGCAAAGAATTTAGTCCAGAAGATTTCTGATTTACAGAATTCTAAGATAATAAATTTGTGTTGTTTTAGATCACTGAATTTGTGGTAACCTTTTATAACACCAATAGGAAATTAATACAAATAAAGGAAATTTTTCAGTAACCTATTCTTTCTCCTCAATATATGACATGTTAATAATTTTAACTAAAAATTTATACATTAAATTCTTTAAACTTTTTCAAATTTTATTTTTATTATAATTCCAAAATCAAGAGTTCTATATGACTAATTCCAACATAATTGAAGTAGAATATTTTGTCTATTAATACTTTCAAAGATGACAAATATTATTTTAAAATATTATTATATATTTAATATCACAGAGTTTACTATTTTCAAATCCTAAAAAATCAAATAGGAAAGATATGTCATAAGACATATAATACTATTTATCTTATATTATTTGTGAAATTTGTTAGAAATTGATGACATTCTAACACATATAAAAAAATGCAATGAATCTTGCAATAGTACTCTTTCCCCATCTCTTTTAGAGAAAATGACAAAATATACAGACAAAAACCAGATAAATGGTTGCACTTTCCCAGGGTTGTGAATCATTGTCTACAAAGGGTAATGAGGAAACTTTGTGATTATGGAAATTTTCCCTATCTTGATTTTGGTTGTGGATTATATGCATTTATCAAATCTCATCAAAATTAACATGACAAAAAATCAGGTGAAAATCAGCAACATAAACACAAAATTATATGTCGATTTTTAAAAATTTATATCTTACAATTTCTATGAGTTAGAGGGTGAGTTTGTCTTGTGTTCCTTTTATATGCACAGCAACAAGTATGTCAAATAATTTATTATGTGTTAAATAAGTATGTGTTGACTAACATGACAAGTCTGGTAGATAATCCTAATACATAATAGATATAACATAAGGATTGATTCAGTGTGATGGGAAAAAGAGAAGGGAGAAAATTAAAATATAATTTGGAACGGTTGAGTCAGGACTTCCAGAAGAGAAATTACAGCTACTACACATAGGCAGGAAGAGTTTTGGGTGGTATATGTTACGGACTGAATGTTTGTGTACCACCCAAATTCATATGTGTTAGTATTAGGATGTGGGGTCTTTGGAGGTAATTAGAATTAGATGAAGTCCTGAAGGTGGAACCCTCATAAATGGTATATTAGAAAAAAAAAAAAAAAAAAGACTAAGAATGAGGAGAGAGCTTGTTTGCTCTCTTTCTCCCATGTGAGGATAAAATAAGGTCAGCCATTTGCAACCTGGAAGAAGGTTTTCTCACCAGAACCCAACAATTAGTGCACCAAACTTGGACTTTCAGCCTCGAGAGCTGTGAGAAATAAATTTCTGTTGTTGATAAACCACCCAATTTATGGTATTTTGTTATAGCAGCCTGAGCAGCCTCAAGTAGGATATTTTTTTCAATTCCATTTAACAAGAGAATTTATCGAGAATTCTTAACAATTCACTGGGTTAAAAGGCAACCTAATAGTAAATTGTATTATTTTTGGAAATGTGTACAAATAGGATAATAAATAATTTTCTGGGTCTGCCACTATGCTTAAAATTTTACACATATTACTCTATCAAACATTACTCTATCAAATTATACAAATCACTCTCTCCAGAACCAATCTGTAGGTGAGGTGCTGGCAATGTTCTCATTTTCATGTAAAATAGAGATAAAGAAAATAACTTGCCCAAGGACATAGAGTATGGAACCTAAGCCTGGAGTTTAAGGGCTGTCAAACTCCTTTTTTGATCTTTATGATATGCTGCCCTTCAAATGACGTACTGTCTGATTAGAGTTGTAAAAGTAAAGAAAGAAGATTTGGTAAAAGCGGGTATTATTGAACTAAGAAGCTCTTATAGAAGCTCTTGAACAAACAGGCTCAAATTTAGAACACATTGTATTGAAATTCATGGAAATAGAACATTCACACAACTGACCATGTTTAGTTCTTAGTGGGATGTGAGGCTCCTTTATGGAAGTAGAATCTGAATAATTTGATCACCCTACAGTGATTGAGAGTGGGTGAATAATGTTTTCAGAAAGAGTGAATGGTCTTAGTGGAATTATGATAATCTGTTTTTTGTGCATATGTATGTGAGATAGCAAATAATTCATAATAAACTACTGTTAAAAACTTCTATTTTCTCTGCTCTTTGAGACATTTTCTAGAGGCAAAATATTACCAAGTGGATTAAAAACTAAGCTGCTCTAACAAAGAGGACATTGGCAGTGACTTTGTCTATGATGTCAAAACTGGATTTTCCACTGTCCACTTTCAAGGTTGTGGAAAGTTAATACAATATGAGAGTGTGGATAACAATGTTTTAAGGGACAGACCCAGATTGTCTACATAAGTTAGCTCTTGTTTTTCATTGTCAAAAGATTAGCCATAGACCAAACTTCAGAGCAAACACACAGAAAAATACACTCACTTGTACCATCATAATACCAAAATCAATGAACTCTTTATCACAGTACATTAGTTTAGGGACTGTGAAGATAAAATGACATTGTTCTGATTTCCCTGTTAAAATATAACACACATTTTCTCTTTCCATGCATATAATAGTCTAACTTTTGAAGTATTTTGAGATGACTATTAAGATTTCATTTTATCAGATGATCACAAGCCCTTTCAAAAGCATAACTCATCTACTACATACATTTTAAATCTAAGTTTATGGTGTAAGGCAAGGTTGTATAAATAAAAACATAGAAACATTACTTTCGAAATTAAGATGCAAATTTTTTTTTTTAATTTATTTATTTATTTTTGGCTGTGTTGGGTCTTCGTTTCTGTGAGAGGGCTTTCTCTAGTTGTGGCAAGCAGGGGCCACTCTTCATCGCAGTGCGGGGGCCTCTCACTGTTGTGGCCTCTCGTTGCGGAGCACAGGCTCCAGACGCACAGGCTCAGTAGTTGTGGCTCACGGGCCCAGCTGCTCCGCGGCATGTGGGATCTTCCCAGACCAGGGCTTGAACCCGTGTCCCCTGCATTGGCAGGCAGATTCTCAACCACTGCGCCACCAGGGAAGCCCAGATGCAAATTTTTTTACCACTTCACTGAGAACTTTTACTTGCTGTATATAAAGACAGTTTGGTTTACCTAAAATATGTAAATGCCTACTATATATAAAATAGAAAACCAACAAGGACTTACTGTATAGCACAGGGAAATATACTCAATATCTTGTAATAACTTCTAATGGATTCCAATGTATATATGTACCACATCTTCTTTATCCATTCATCTTTCAATGGACATTTAAGTTGTTTCCATGTCCTGGCTATTGTAAAGAGTGCTGCTAAGAATTTTGGGGTACATGTGTCTTTTTGCATTATGGTTTTCTCAGGGTATATGTCCAATAGCAGGATTGCTGGGTCATAGGGTAGTTCTATTTTTAGTTTGTTAAGGAACCTCCATACTGTTCTCCATAGTGACTGTACCAATTTACATTCCCACCAACAGTGTAGGAGGGTTTCCTTTTCTCCACACCCTTTCCAGCATTTATTGCTTGTAGATTTTTGATGGTGGCCATTCTGACTGGTGTGAGTTGTGATTTGCATTTCTACTGCTCATTGTAGTTTTGATTTGCATTTCTCTAATAATTAGTGATGTTGGGCAGCTTTCCATTTGCCTCTTGGCCATCTGTATGTCTTCTTTGGAGAAATGTCTCCTAGGTCTTCCACCCATTTTTTTTTATTGGGTTGTTTGCTGTTTTGATATTGAGTTGCATGAGCTGTTTGTATAATTTGGAGAAAAATTCCTTGTCATTTGCTTCATTTGCAAATATTTTCTCCAATTCTGAGGGTTGTCTTTTCATCTTGTTTATGGTTTCCATTGCTGTGCAGAAGATTTTAAGTTTAGGTAGGTCTCATTTATTTATCTTTGTTTTTGTTTTCATTAATCATGAAGGTGGGTCAAAAAAGATCTTGCTGTTATTTATATCAAAGAGTGTTTTTTTCCTATGTTTTCCTCTAAGAGTTTTATAGTGTCCAATCATATATTTAGGTCTTTAATCCATTTTAAGTTTATTTTTGTATATGGTATTAGAGAGTGTTCTAATTTCATTCTTTTACATGTAGCTGTCCAGTTTTCCCAGCACCACTTACTGAAGAGACTCTTTTTGCTCCATTGTATATTCTTGCTTCCTTTGTCATAGATTAGGTAACCATAGGTGCATGAGTTTACCTCTGGGCTTTCTGTCTTGTGTCACTGATCTATCTTTCTGTTTTTGTGCCAATACCAAACTGTCTTGATTACTGTAGCTTTGTAGTACAGTCTGAAATCAGGGAGCCTGATTCCTCTAGCTCCATTTTTCTTTCTCAAGATTGCTTTGGCTATTTGGGGTCTTTTGTGTTTCCATACAAATTGTAAATTTTTCTGTTCTAATTCTGTGAAATATGCCATTGGTAGTTTGATAGGGACTGCAGTGAATCATATCTTGCTTTGGATCTATAGACTGCTTTGGCTAGTATAGTCATTTTCACAACATTGATTCTTCCAATCCAAGGACATTAAAAGGATCATACAACACAATCAAGTGGGGTTTATCCCAGGGATGCCAGGATTCTTCAATATACACAAATCAATCAATGTGATACATCATATTAACAAATTAAAGAATAAAAACCATATGATCATCTCAATAGATGTAGAAAAAGCTTTTGACAAAATTCAACACCAATGTATGATAAAATCTCTCCAGAAAGTGAGCATACAGGGAACCTACCTCAACATAATAAAGGCCATATACAACAAACCTACAGCAAACATCATACTCAACGGTGAAAAACTGAAAGCATGAGACAAGGATGTCCACTCTTGCCACTTTATTCAACATAGTTTTATGTTTAACTTGGTTACATCTACAAATGACACTATTTTCAAATAAGGTTATATTTTTATGTGTACCTACAACTGTGGCTAGTATTTGAATGTATCTTTTGGGAGGACACATTAAACCCCCAACAGGGAGCAATGGTGGAAGCATGAGGACTAGTTAGGAGGGTATTTTAGTAACACAAATTGGAGAGTGCCCTGAATGAAAAAAAATGGTAAAAACTGTTGGACATTGAATAGAGTCTCTGTTCCTTCTTTGTGGTGAAGAAAATAAATATTTGCAGTGCGTGTGTGTTTGGTGTGTGTGTTTTTCCTACCAGTCACAAATATACATTCTGTACCATTTTCATTCTGCTTTAGTTTCACAGTAGTTAGCTTTTCAGGACCCCTAGGAACCTTGCTTCAGCACCTGTTTCCCTACTAGAACACTGAGTGCAGACAGAACGCTCTGGTCTTTTTTTGTTGTTGTTTGTTTGTTTTTTTGTGTGTTTTTTTGTGGTACACGGGCCTCTCACTGTTGTGGCCTCTCCCATTCCGGAGCACAGGCTCCGGAGGTGCAGGCTCAGCGGCCATGGCTCAGGGGCCCAGCCGCTCCTCAGCATGTGGAAATCTTCCCGGACTGGGACATGAACCTGTGTCCCCTGCATCGGCAGGCAGACTCTCAACCTCTGCACCACCAGGGAAGCCCTGCTCTGGTCTTTTTAACCAACATTCAGCCCTTTAGGATTATCGGAATACCCAGTGTTGGCCTACTGAAGGGCACCACACTGTACTCTTCCTTAGGAGAGCCAGATTCTATCAGCTCTACACAGGATTCAGGAACACAGTTGTAGACTCTTCTCCATGCCATGGATGTGGTCTCCTTCCCCTGGCTGAGCTATACTGAGAAAATCAGTCTACTTGTAATTCCTTCTCTCATTACATACCTAGAGTCGCATATCCTCAAGGAGATGGTCGGCTGGCATTCCAAGTACAACTTAAGCACAGTTCTTGGTATAGCACTGCAGGTCTTTGGAAGTTGCACAGGGCCCTAAGTCTCCATCACGCATCCTTTATTTAGCCAGTTCAGTGCATGCAGAACACCGGGTGTAGAAAAAAAATTGATTCAGGGAAGGGCCCAGTGGGTATCTTGAGCCTCTTTTGACTTGTTAGAATCAACATGTACTTTGCTGCGTGTCAACCTGGAAATGGGAGACTGATGGCCGAAGGCTTGTTTTCACATTGTGAAAGCTCCATTCATGTGGCCTTGATGCTACCTGAAAAGCATTGTTGTTGCCTGGCTTTTAGTCACTGCCGGCATGGCTCTGAGAAGAAAATGAGTTTTCTCGAAAGAAACCTTGTGCTTCCAGTTCCTAGTTGGAAGCTCATCCTGCTCTGCTCTGTATCTAAAGTGAGAAAAACACTCTGCTTATAATTCCTTCAAACACCAATTATTTAGGTGAAGTCACCCATTCCTCAAGGAGATGATCGGCATGAGTCCCAACTGCAACATAAGCACAGTTCTTGATATAACACTGCAGGCTTTTGGAAGATGCTCAGGCCGCTTTGCCGACCTCGAGCATCCTTCGTTTAGGCTGTTCGCTACACGCAGAATAGCGGGTGCAGAAAAAGGAGATTCAGCGAAGGGCCCAGTGGGAAACTTGAGTCTCTTTTGACTTGTTAGAATCAACATGTACTTATGCTGCATGTCAACCTGGAAATGGGAGACTGATGGCCCAAGGCTTGTTTTCCCATTTTGAAAGCTCCATTCTTGAGGCCTTGTTGTTGCCGGCCTTTTAGTCACTGCCGGCATGACTAAAGAAAAAAATGAGTGTTCCCGAAAGAATCCTTGTGCTTCCAGTTCCTAGTTGGAAGCTCATCCTGCTCTGCTCTATACCTAAAGTGAGAAACAACGTGAGCACTAACCTCGAAGTAAGGCCCTGATTTGCCTTGCCAAACGGTAGGTGTGCAACAGCTGCATGTGGCCTTAATCGCTGTTCTGCTTTAGTTAAATGGTAGTAAGTGTTTCAGGTCTCCTTGGAACCTCGCGTCTGCAACCGTTTCGGTTCCAAAACACTAGGCTCAGTACCCCAGGGTTGCTCTCGGCCTCTTAAGCAAGATCCAGCTTCGTAGGCCCTTTGGAGTAGCCCTGTGTTTACTGAGTGAGGGACAACACACTACACTTTTCCTTGGGAATGCTAGATTTCCTGAGCTCTACAACAGCTTCAGGACCACAGTTCTAGAATCTCCAGCTCACCAAGAAAGTGGGTCTCCTTGCCCTAGGTGAGCTAAACTGAGAAAAACACTCTGCTTATAATTCCTTCAAACACCAATTATTTAGGTGAAGTCACCCATTCCTCAAGGAGATGATCAGCGTGAGTTCCAACTGAAACATAAGCACAGTTCTTGGTATAACACTGCAGGCTTTTGGAAGATGCACAGTCCCCTTTGCCGACCTCGAGCATCCTTTGTTTAGGCAGTTTGCTACACGCAGAATAGCGGGTGTAGAAAAAGGTGATTCAGCCAAGGGCCCAGTGGGTAACTTGAGTCTCTTTGGACTTGTAGAATCAACATGTACTTATGCTGTGTGTCAACCTGGAAATGGGAGACTGATGACCCAAGGCTTGTTTTCCCATTTTGAAAGCTCCATTCTTGAGGCCTTGAAGCTATTCAAAAATTTAAATATTATACTCCATTTAAAGTTATTATAAAATATTGGTTATACTCTGATGTACAATATATTCTTATTGCTTATCTGTTTTATACACCATAGTTTGTATCTCTTAATCCCCTACCCCAACCCCTTGTTGGATATATCATTACAAATATATTCTCCCATTTGGTAGGTTATCTTTTTGTTTTGCTGATAGTTTTATTTCCTGTGCAAAAGCTTTTCAGCTTTATGTAGTCCCATTTGTTTATTTTGCTTTTGTTTCCCTTGCCTGAGGAAACATAATCACAAAAATATTGCCAAGACCAATGTAAAAGAGCATACTGCCTATGTTTTCTTCTAGAAGTTTTATGGTTTCATTTCTTATATTTAAGTCTGTCATCCATTTTGAGCTTACTTTTGTATAAAGTGTGAGACGGTAGTTCAGTTTGATTCTTTCATACGTAGCTTTCCAGTTTTCCAAACACCATTTTTTTTTTTTTTTGGTTGCATTGGGTCTTTGTTGCTGTGTGCAGGCTTCCTCTAGTTGTGGTGAGCAGGGGTTACTCTACATTACAGTGCACAGGCTTCTCATTGCAGTGGCTTCTCTTGTTGTGGAGCATGGGCTCTAGGTACATGGGTTTCAGTAGCTGCAGCACATGGACTCAGTAGTTGCGGCACGCAGGCTCTAGAGTGTGTGGGCTTCAATAGTTGTGGTGCATGGGCTCAGTAGTTGTGGCATGTGGGCTCAGTAGTTGTAACTCACAGGCTCTAGAGCACAGGCTAAGTAGTTGTGGCACACGAGGTTAGTTGCTCCATGGCAATGTGAGATCTTCTCGAACCAGGGATTGAACTCTTGTCCCTTGCATTGGCAGGTAGATTCTTAACCATTTCTCCACCAGGGAAGTCCTCCAAACATCATTTATTGAAGAGACTGTCTTTTCCGCAGTATAAGTTCTTTCATTTGTCACAGATTAATTGCCCATTTAAGTGTGCATTCACTTCTGGGCTCTCTATTCCATTGATCTATGTGTCTGCTTTTGTGTCAGCAGCATATTTCTTTGGTCACTGTAGCCTTGTAGTTTAGTTTGAAATCGGGGAGCATGATACATCCTCCTTTGTTCTTCTTTCTTAAGATTGTTTTGCCTATTGGGGGTCTTTTGTGTTCCCATACAAATTTTAGAATTATTTGTCCTAGTTCATTGAAATGTATTTTAATAGAGATTGAATTGAAACTGTAGATTGTCTTGGATAGTATAGTCTATTTAACAATATTAATTCTTCCATTCCATGAGCATGGTATATCTTTCCATCTGTTGTGTCATCTTCAGGTTCTTTCATCTGTGTTTTATAGTTTTCCAAATACAGTCTATTACCCTCTTAGATTTATTCCCATGTATTTATTCTTTCTGATGCAATTGTGAATGGGATTATTTTCTTAATTTTCTGATAGTTAATTGTTATGACATAGAAATTCAAAAGATTTCTGTATATTAATTTTGTAACTTGCAACCTTACCAAATTTATTGATGAGTTCTAGTAGATTTTTGGTTGCGTCTTTAGGATTTTCTATGTGTAGTATTGTGTCATCTGCAAACAGTGACACTGCACTGTTTACTGCCTCCTTTCCAATATGAATTTCTTTTATTTATTTTTCTTGTCTGATTGTTATTGCTAGGACTTCCTGGCCACATGCTATGTTGAATATACATGACAAGAGTCAGCATCCTTGTCTTGTCCCTACTCCTAGAGAAAATGCTTTCAGCTTTTCACTGTCAAGTATGATGTTAGCTGCAGGCTTGTTGCATATATATGAGCTTTATCATGTTGAGATATGTTACTTTCTACCCACTTTGTTGAGAGCTTTTATCATAAATTAATGTTGAATTTTGTCAAGAGTTTTTTCTACATTTGTTGAGATGATCATACAAATATTTTCTTTTTTTTTTACATTACATGGGCCTCTCACTGTTGTGGCCTCTCCTGCTGTGAAGCACAGGCTCCGGACACACAGGCTCAGCAGCCATGGTTCACGGGCCCAGCCGCTCCGCAGCATGTGGGATCTTCCTGGACTGGGGAATGAGCCTGCGTCCCCTGCATCGGCAGGTGGACTCTCAGCAACTCTGCCACCAGGGAAGCCTGATCATATGATTTTTTGTTCTTCAATTTGCTAGTGATATTGAATCATTCTTGTGTCCTTAGGAAAATCCCACTTACTCATGGAATATGATCTTTTTAATGAGCTACTGAATTCAGTTTGCTAATATTTTGTTGAGAATATTTGCATCTATGTTCTTCAGTGATATTGACCTGCAATTTTCTTTTTTTTGTGATATCTTTGGTTTTGATATCAGGATGATGTTGGTCTTATAGAATGAGCTGAGAAGTATTTCTTCCTCTGCAAATTTTTGGAATAATTTTAGAAGGAGAGTTGTTAACTCTTCTCTAAATGTTTGGCAGAGTTCACCTGTGAAGCCATTGGTCCTGGACTTTTGTTTGTTAAGAGTTTTTAAATTACTGATTCAATTTCATTACTGGTAATTGGTTTATTCACATTTTCTATCCTCTTGATCCAGTCTTGGCTGATTGTACAATTCTAGGAATTTGTCCATTTCTTCTAGGTGATCTGTTTTATTGGTGGTTAGCTGTTCATAGTAGTCTCTTATGACAGTTTGTGTTTCTTTTGTGTTAGTTGTAACTTGTGTTTCATTTCTGATTTTATTTATTTGGGCCATCTCTCTTTTTCTCTTGAGGAGTCTCACTAAATGTTTATCAATTTTGTTTATCTTTTCAAAGAACCAGCTATTATTTTCATTGATCTTTTATATTTTGTGTGTGTGTGTCTATTTCATTTACTTTTTCTCTGATCTTTATGACTTCTTTCTTTCTACTAACTTAGTGTTTTGATTGCTTTTTTTCTCTAGTTGCTTTAGGTGTAAGTTTAGGTTGTTTATTTGAGAGTTTTCTTGTTTCCTGAGGTAAGCTTGTACCACTATAAACTTCCTTCTTTGAACTGCTTTTGCCATCACATAGACTTCAGATAATTGTGTTTTTGTTTTCATTTGTCTATAGGTATTTTTAAAATTTCCTCTTTGATTTTTTCAGTTGCCCATTGTTTGTTTAGTAGCATATTGTTTAGCTTCCACTTGTATCTGTTTTATGTTTCCTTTTCATTTTTTTCTTGTGGTTGATTTCTAGTCTTATAGCATTGTGGTCAGAATAGAGACTTGATATGATTTCAGTCTTCTTAAATTTATTGAGACTTATTTTGTGTCCTAGCCTGTGGTATCCATTTGCACTTGAAAAGAATGTTTTCTGTTGCTATATACATCTATTAAGTCTATCTATTCTAATGTGTCATTTAAGGATAAATTTTCCTCATTGATTTTCTATCTGGATGATCTGTTCATTGATATGTGTGGACACATAGTTTTCTTTAATAAAGTGATGTGTGCATGAGTACATTGTTGTACAGAACAACCATAGCATTGTTTGTTTAACAGATTTACTATCATGCTAAGTTGGAAAGCTAAAATCATTATTTCTTTCTCCACTGCAGAAGTACTCTCTATTATGTGTTGAATTATGTTCCAACAAGATTCATATGTTGAGGTCTTAACCCCCACTATCTGAGAACATGACTGTGTTTGGAGATAATATGGTACTTTTAAGAGATACCTAAGTTAAAATGTAGTCATTAGAGTGAGTCCTAATTCAATATGACTTGCATACTAGTAAGAAGAGGAAATTAGGACATAAACATGTATAGAGTGAAGACTATGTAATGCAACAAGAAGAAAACAACCATATACAAGCCAAGAAGAAAGGTCTTAGAAAAACCAACCCTTCCAACACCTTGATCTCTGACACCTAACCTCCAAAACTGTGAGAAAAAAAGTTTCTGTTATTTAAGCTATCCAGGCTATAGTGTTTTGTTTTGGCAGCCCTAGCAAATTAATACACTGTCCTTGGTTTTAATACAACATAATTATATTTTCAGACCCCATAATTATCTCCATTTAAAATCAAAGAGACTCCACAAACTATCTGAGCTAAAAATAGTCCAAAAAACAACATCATAAACAACAAAAACATCCTCCTACATAAGGAGAAAGAATTAAAACATGAATTCAAATAAAAAGATTCTATTTCAAGCAGTTAAAAATATATTATGCTATTAAACATATATTAAATCATATATATTTAATATATATGATCAAATCTAGTAGAGTACTTGTAAGATGTTAATGTTTAAAGTGTTAACATTTTATGAAAGACATAAAAGAGGAACTAAACTAATGCCCAGATATGACATGTTCACACAGTAGAATATTTATTATTATAACAATATATAATTTATCAAAGAATACTGAAAATTCCATACAATTGCCTCAAAAGTACTCAGCATTTTTTTTAATTCTTAAAGACTTTGAGAAGATCTAAGTTAGTTTTAAAAAGATAAAGAATGTTAAAATGAATTCTAAAAAATATTGAAATAATCAAAAAGACATGCAAAACACAATGAATGGTGGAGGACATTTTTTAAGATATAGGCCAAAAACAAATTATAAATGGTTGACTGTGATTTTTCCTCATTAATAACTATGCCATATGTTGTAGAATATATTTTTAAAATTTGTATATGTATAATATATACACACACACTATATGCTGTCTAAATAAGATGTGATTTAAATATAAATAAAAACAAAATGGATGAAAAAATGTACATCATTCAAATAATAAGCAATAAGAAGGCTAAGGTGGCTATACTGATACCAAAAATATAGACATCCAGGCAAAGACTATTACAGAAATAAAGAGGGACATATCATAAATATAAAAGGGTTAATTCATCAGTCATAAATATGTAGGTCTTCCAAAATGGGAATAGAAGATTTTAACATGTTTCTTATAAATTTATAGAAAAATTTGGCCATCTATTCTTACACATACTGGTCTCAGGAAACCTCTACATTCTTAAAAAGTTTTATTCATTAGGTTATTGCTACTCATACTACCATTTTATCAAATAAAGTAAAAATAGATAATTATTTGTTTATTTATCTGTTTATCAATCAATCAAAACAACACATTAAAATGAGGCTATATTGTAGTATAACAACTATATTTTCAAAAAAATGTATAGATGCTTGGTATTATTTTACATTTTTAAAATAATTTTTAATAGATAATTTAATAAAAGACAGCTAGGTTCTTATATTAGCTCCTCCCTTCTATCTGTTACAATATGTTGTTTGGTTCATTACATATGAATAAAATCTGGCCTTATACATATATAAAACTTATAAAAAGTGTAGTATTTTCATAATTTTCTCAGGTAATTGTATATATTCTGTCTTGATGCTACATTAAATCTTGGTAAATATTAGTATCTTAAAGATTAGTTGTAATTACTAAATGGATATGTAGAGCACTCTTGATGGTCAGCTTGGACCACACTTTGAGAACCAATGAAATAAACAAGAACACAGCAAATATGTAGATTGATCAACAGTATCAACCACCATTTTGTAATTAAAATTTTTGGAATAAAATACTCAACGATTGTATAATTCACAATCTTTTCAAATAAACATGATCTATTTACCATGAATCAACCATATTCTGAGCCCAAAAGTAATAAATATAAAATGATTAAAAACATACATAGTTTTTCTCTAACCAAAATGAAATTAAAATAGAAATCAATACCAAGAAGATAACTAGCAAAATACTAAATATTTCAGAAATTGAATAATAAATTTCTAAATAATCTCTGGATTTAAGAAAAAATAGGAGGGAAATTAGAACATATTTTGAGCTGGATGATATTGAAAATTAACATAAAAATTAATTGTGTACAGCTATCTGAGTTCTTGAGGGGATATTTTTGATTATATGATTATATTTCAAAAAATATATTCAATGACCTATACTTCTACCTTAAAAGGCTAGATAAAAGAAAGCAAAGGAAATCAAAAAAAAAGTAGAAGGAAGGAGATAATGAAAGAAAATTAGAGATAAACATGTAGAAAGCAGACAATGGAAAAAATTAAAGACAAATTTGTTCTTAAAAAAGACAAACAAAATTGATAACCTCAAAGCAGACAGATCAATAAAATGAGAAAAAATACAAAACATCAATATCAAGAATGAAAGGGTGTTTATCAGACAGAAACTATAGGTAGACATTAAAAAATATAATAGGACAATATTACAAACAACTTTATGCCAACAATACTTAGCTAAAATGGACAAAATTCTGACAAATTACAGTGTACCAAAATTGATACAAACTTTTACTTAGATTTATATAAAGTTTAAAGCACTACAATATATCCACAACAACCTTAAAAGTCAAAATATTTGGAAAACTCACTATGTGATATCAAGATCCTTTATGAATTACAATAATTAAGACACTGTGCAACTCCCATAAGAATGACAAATATACAAATGAAATATAACAGAGAACCTAGAAATTGTATCACAATTGTCTCATACAATTTTTTCTTTCTTCTACAAAGTCACCAAAATAATTCAATGGGAGAGGAAAGGTTTTCAACAGATGATTCTGGTTTATTTGGATATCCTTACTGAGTGGCAGTGGTGGGTGGGGGGCAGGGGGCAACTTCAACTCCCTAATTTATACTATACAGAAAATGTTGTTTAAGATAGATCATTGACAATTATAAAAACTAAAACCATAAAAAATTTTTAAAAGAAACATAAGAGAATGTACTTGTAACCTGGGACTAGCCAAATATTTCTAAGTCAAAAAGAAGCAAAAACCAAAAGAAAAGAAAAAATAAATATACACTAGAATTCCTCAGAAGTAAAAAGTTCTGCTCATCAAACATCACCATTAAGATAATAAATGGGCAAGTCACAGACTGGGAGGACTTGCTTGCAAAATATATATCTGATAAAGGATTGGTATCCAGTAAATAGAAAGGATCCCTATAACTCATTAATAAAAAGCCAGAAAAAAAAGTAGTTAAAAATTTGAACAGTGACTTCACAGAAACACACATGGGTAGTAAGAGCATGAAAAGAACTTCAACATCACTAGTTGTCAAAGAAATAGATACTTAAAATTTGTGCCTATATTAGTCAGAGTTCTCCAGAGAACAAGAACCAATAGGAGAGAGAATGAGAAAGAGATTTATTTTAAAGAACTAGCTCAAGGGATTGTAGAGGCTGGCAAGTCCAAAATCTGCATGATAGACTTGCAGGTTGTAGACCTGGGAAATAATTGATATTGTAGCCCAAGTCAGAAAACAGTTTGCTGGCAGAATTCCTCCTCCTTTGGAGGTGATCTCTCTTTCATCTCTTTAGGCTTCCAACTGATTGGATGAGACCCATCCACATTATAAAGAGTAATCTGCTTTATTCAAGTTGTACTGATTTGTATGTTAACCTTATCCAAAAACACTTTGACAGCAACATCCAGACTAGTGTTTGACCAAATATGTGGGCACTGTGGCTTAGGCAGTTTGATACATAAAATTAACCTTCAAAGTGCATTTCTTTATAAATTTTACATGAAAAACTGCAAATATTTACTAAACTCTAGCTAAAGACATAAATGTCAAAGTACTGGGATGAAGATAAACACAAGTAAATATGGATGAATAGATATGTGATAAAACAAGTATCATGGAATACTAGAATTTAAATTGGATGCATAGACATCTATTGTAAAATTATTTCATGTTGAAAAAAATAAATTACTTGTTGAGCATATATTTAAGGGTCATACTAATGGACAAGGATCTTGAGAGGAGAAAGAATCAACATAGTATCATTCAGTCATCATATATTTTAAGCATGATTTGACAAATGAGGAGCATATCAATAACCAGAGGGAAAAAATGGAGAAATAATTCTTAAGTACAATTGAAACTTCAGAAAAAAAAAGAATGAGATACTCTGCTGGAATAGAATATTTAAATTGGAAAGTCATAACTTTAATATTCTCTACTATCTATGCAATAAAAACTATTCTTGTTAGCCTTCCATTTAAGAATCTGAGTGATCTGAGCCCTTTTTCCTTTCCAAAATTAACCTCTATTAATTACATGTTTGGGTCATCTAATCCAATTAATGTGGACTTAAATTGAGCTTTGAGAAGATTTCCCATCTCTAAGCCTCTCCTCAATTTACTGTGACCTTCTGAAGTGCTTTTCTCTCAACAGCACAGACTTTCCTTATATCACCTGTTTGTCAAGGCTTAATTAAAATAATATCTAATTTGATTTCCAAGTTGCTTATTGTCTCTCTTCCCAGGGATTTATCAAACCTTCTCATTTATACTACTTGTATAACACTTGTCATATTATATGTGAGTAATTATTTTTTTATTCTTTCATCTGCATATTCGATTATATTACATATAAATAGTATCTTACTTGCCTAATTAGAATATAAACTCATTCTGGTCAGGAACTGTGACTTATTTACTTTGCTTCTTTCATAACTCTCAGTGTACAACCTTGTCTACCACATAAAGGGAAGAATATTTACTGAGTGTTATATATTTTATACTATATTTTGTTTTTGATATTGTTACCTTAAAAATTGCCACAAATTTAGCAGATCAAAACAATGTGCATTTATTATTTTATTGTCAGAAGTTCAAACAGCTTAACAGGTTCTCTGCTCAGGGTCTAACAATGTAACAGTCAAAGTTTCTACTCAGAAATGTGATTCCATCTGAGGTCCTCTTCAGAGCTCTTATGGGTGTTAGCAGAATTAACTTCCTGGCATCTATAGAACTTACGATGACTGGCTTCTTCAAGGCCTGCAGGAGAGAGAAAGTGTCTAACTGATTCCATCTCTGGTCTGTAGATCCTCTTTTACAGGGTTCACAGATTAGATAAGATCTAACCAGGAAAACTGCCTGTGTGTGTGTGTGTGTGTGTGTGTGTGTGTGTGTGTTCTTTTTTTATATTATTTTTTAATTTATTTTTTATCTTTTAACATCTTTATTGGAGTATAATTGCTTTACTTTATAAAGTTTCTGCTTTATAATAAAATGAATCAGTTATACATATACATATGTTCCCATATCTCTTCCCTCTAATGTATCCCTCCCTCCGACCCTCCCTATCCCACCCCTCTAGTCGGTCACAAAGCACCGAGCTGATCTCCCTGTGCTATGCAGCTGCTTCCCTCTAGCCAGCTATTTTACGTTTGGTAGTGTATATATGTCCATGTCACTCTCTCACTTTGTCACAGCTTACCCTTCCCCCTCCCCAGATCCTCAAGTCCATTCTCTAGTAGGTCTGTGTCTTTATTCCCATTTTGCCCCTAGGTTCTTCATGACTTTTTTTTTCTCCCTTAGATTCCATTTATATGTGTTAGCATAGGGTATTTGTTTTTCTCTTTCTGACTTACTTCACTCTATATGATAGACTCTAGGTCCACCCACCTCACTAAAAATAACTCAATTTCACTTATTTTTATGGCTGAGTAATATTCCATTGTATATATGTGCCACATCTTCTTTATCCATTCATTTGTTGATGGACACTTAGGTTGCTTACATGTCCTGCTATTATAAATAGAGCTGCAATGAACATTTTGGTACATGACTCTTTTTGAACTATAGTTTTCTCGGGTATATACCCAGTAGTGAGATTGCTGGGTCATATGGAAAACTGCCTTTTGATTTACTACTTAGGGTCAACTGATTAGAGATATTAATGACATCTGAGAAATTGCTTCACTTTTGCCACATAATGCAATATCATCACACTGGTAATATCCTATCAGCTTTGCCATATCTTACTTGCAAGAAAAAAGAAAAGTCCTGCCCATAGTAAAGGGTTGACTGGGGTGTGGGTTATTGAGTCATTTTAGAATTTTATCTAACCACAGGGAGTAATAAATAACATTTATTACATTTGCATAATACACTGAAAATGTCAACAAAACCTATCTAATGCAGTCATGCACATTATATCATTGAACAAAATGGCAAGGAGTTGTCCACATGAGTGCTCTCAAAGCATTCAGTACATGTCTGTCATAGCATTACAAATATGACAATTGTGGTTCTTTTCCAATAGTTTTTAATGTCTTAGGATATTGACATTTCTCTTAAATTAATTATTGTATTGTCAGTGCCTAGTAAAATTTATAATGATTTCAATAATAGATTAATAGATATATTATTACTAAAGTATGTAAAATGTTAAGAATGATCATTAGAAGGAAAGTACATGAATATTAATGGATGATACAGTACTTCTTTAACGGAATATACTGAAGTTTATATTTCTTAGCATGAAATTTTAGTGGTCTAGCTACACTCAGAGACATTTCTGCACTCAGACTTATCTGATGTTTTTTAAAACCTTTGATCAAATCTTGCTAAGATGTTGGAAACAATATCACCATAGCTTTAAATTAAGATAGCATTTTGTATTTTCACTGAAAACAGAAATGCATATACATACTAAAAGCAAACTTCCTAAGGGTATAATATATTTATGGCTCAAAGGATTTATATTTAAGAATTTCTGACTCTGACTTACAATAATAGTCTATGCTTAATGAGCTAACAAAGTTCCTAAAAGCATGTTTTCTCAATTCCAGTATTCAATGAGTAAATTAAGACAAAACTGAAAAGGGAAAAAGAGTATCAGATGTTTTTCCTTTGTTGTGGCTGGCAGACAATAATTGACTTAGCCCCAATTCATTGAATGTTAATGCACCATTTAAATGCACATTAGTGCATCCCTTCTATGGAAGAGAATTTATTGTTCTTTCCTCTCATGTATCTCTTCTCTTTGTATCATAAAATGGTTGTAAATGTAAAGTATGGCAGAAAAGTAGAGTAAAATAATTTTATAATGTTAAATTTTCACATGAATTGTTTAAATTGTTAAAAGCAGAATACTTTTGCAAAATCATCTTAATAATCCTGTGGGCAAATTTTATTATATGATTTATTTTAAAATTTAGAAATAATGCTTAATTACCATAGCAAATTCTATTTTGAAAAGAATATATATGTTTTGAAAGGGTAATGTGGTGTACAACTAAAAGATGATGTTTGAAATTACTAGGTCAAATAAACCAACACTTAGAGCATTTTATTTGTTAAAAAATGTATTTTTATATAGCTATTAAAATGGAGCTGGCTGTGTGAAATACCCATTTGGACAAAGAAATTCCTCTGAATACAGTTTTTCCCCCTCTCAATTGGACAGCAAAATGATTGAAAAAAAATCTATACTTTTTTCTAGACCTAGCTCTTTATACAAAAAGAACAAATGTTAGTAATAAATGGGAAGAGTGGAATGTTGTCACCAAGAACCAGAATTTAAGTTCAGCCTACCCATGCTCAAACATATTTTTGGTGTGAATGTTAAATGAGTAATTACATGTGAAGCACATAGAATAATGCCTTTCATGGTGTAAGCTGTTTAAGCATTGCAAGTATTTTTATTATTGTCTCTTGCTTAGAATGTTTCACAAGTGTAGACACATTTATTGTATTTTTGAAAATAGAAATTTTATACTGTGGTCACATTACATTTCAATTAAATCACAGTGTAGCAATACTTTACACAATAGGAAATACACAGATCAATAATAACAATATTAGCATATGTTCCTCTAACATTTTTCAGTAAATCTTTATGCTCAAATTATAACATTATACACTCTACAAATCAAGACACTGAGGCTAAGTAATAATTAAAAACTTGCCTTCATGTCACACAAATAAGTGACAAAAGTGAGGTTAATTGTGTTTTCCGAATCCAAACCCTATGCTTCTCATTCTACTTGAAATATGTAAATAGAAACTGCCATTTATTACTACTATTATTATTATTATTTCTCACCTTATAAAATTAGTAATGATGAGTGTTCCTTTAGTTTGGAGCTGGATTTTTGTAGGGATATTTTAATATAAATTGTATGAAGAAGAGTAATTTCTCAGTTAATCAGAAAAGAAAACTGAGGAGGAGAGTTCTGTTTTAAACTCAGTTCTATTTTGAACTGAACATACTCAGTTGAATTGAATTTAATAAAATCAATTTTCCTACATATATAATGAAATAGATTTGTATTAACAAACCTCACCATAGAGACCTACAAACAAATGGCAGTCATAAATTGCTTAACTTCAAATTATTACAATTTATGTGCTCTGTATTGGGAGTAAACAGAAAGAAAAAATGGTATTTCAAAAGATTAAGTAAAGTTAATAAGAAGGCTGTGTATATCACTGAAGATAAGAATATATATTAATTAATTATATGAGCATGAGGAAACACACTTCTGATATTATATCGTCCTCTCTCACAGTAACTAGTGGGAGTTTATTCTGTTTTCATTCTTGAGAGTAGCTGTTGACTTTGCATTATGAAAATATAAAAGGGCACATTTATATTTTGATGAGAGAACACACAGTAGTCATTCTTATGGTCTTGAAGGAGTATGCTCCACTGACATTACTTACCTCTTTATAAACAATCATATTGAATCAACTTCTGCTTTCTATATTTTAACATTTAGTTTAGTCACCATGGAGCTAGACTTTCTAAATGTACTTTGAAATGAAATAAGGGAGTGTCATAGATGGTGTTGAGCTAGGGCATTAGTCAGTTATTTGGACATAAGAACCACAAAATACTGTTTATCTCTATGGAAAGAATAATCTCATTTGCAGTGCAAACACTGGGTTCTATCATTTACTATGACCTGAACCTTTTGACACTATTTAAGAAGAAGTAACAATTTTAGAAATATAGTTGTGTAACCGAGCAGGATCCTATGGAGGTCCTCCCAGGAAAGACCTTCTCTCCCCTACCATGCCCTCAGCCTGCCTTTTGTTTGTAGGAAAACTTTTGTCTCCTAGGCCTCTCCTGAGTCACAAAAAGCTGGCTCAAGAGTTAATGACTGGAAAAATGTAAACATGTACTAACAAAAGATAACAGTTGGGCCAGGAGAACTGGAAACAGTCTAAACAATGGATCAGCCATAAAGTAAGGTCACAGAATCTTTATTTCCTCCCTGAAGGACATAGAAAACAGTGTCTGATACACAGTCCTGAGTTGTTTTACAGATACTAAAACCCCTACCATATGGAAGAAACTAACTGCATGATGACCATGAACACATTGCTCCCAGGCAGGCTGGAGCCTGAGGATTGATGATGTTGTTAATCCCATCACCCTGTTACCTCACCATCAAACGGATCGGATCAGAGAATTAGGTACAAGCTGATCATGCACTCTGCAACTTCCCTCTCTCATCTTTCCTTTAAACACCCTTCCCTGAAACCCACTGGGGAGTTTCAGTCTTTTGAGCATTAGCTGCCTTAACTCCTTGCTTGGCCTTGCAATAAATGCTGTACTTTCCTTCACCATAACCGGGAGTCAGTAGACTGGCTTTAGTGTGCAAGGGCAAACTGACCCAAGTTTGATTTGGTAACAGTTACATATATATTGTTGATTTTTCATGAATAAAACTCTAAGTTATGCAGGAAAAAAATACCATGCCTTATATACCTCAAAGTTTCCAACATGGGGGGAGGAGGGGGATGGAACAGTGGAGCACAGTGTGGAAAAATATACATTTTAAAAATGTATCATTTAACACCAGAAGATATTAACATTTTTTTTCTTAATTTGAAAACTAAAAAGAGGGAAATCAGAGTATGAAGGTAGCAAGTGACAAAAAGATGGGGCAAAAGCTAAATATAGCTTCCCTTCCTTAATGAAAAGAAAGGAAATTGTTTTTAATTTTGAGAGATGGGAAGAACACAAGAGAAAGAGCCTAAGATCAGAGGAAATAAAAAAGAGTTAGAAAGATGGTAAAATCCTAGAAACATAGAAATCCTTTATCCTAGTGATATAAAGAATTAATAATAATATCCCCCTAGTAGAATGTAATAATCTCTTTCTCTTGCACAACCAAGATTAATGGTAATTTCACACTTAGCTCCTTTTCTCACTTTCCACTCAGTAAACTATACAAATTAGACTTTCAGTCCGATAGCACATGCAAAGTAGCTTTCACTGAAGTCAGTAATAACTACATTGACTCTATGATGCATCATCAAAATCAAGCATTCTTATAAGTGGAAAGAAATGATAGTAATCAAGGCAGGCAATAGACATAAGCCAGGATTTTCCCAGTCAGATATGAATCCTTGGTAATTCTTAATGAGAACTTTCTGACTTTGTCTTATTTGAGTTCTAAACAGTATCTAGCACTGTTGACATCTTCTTCTCTTATAACACTCCCTGCTCAGAGTTCTATGATGCATTCCTCTCCTGAGTGGCTGCTAAATTCCAGTTACCTTTCCAGTTACCAACTGGCCGCTAAATTCCAGTTACCTTTGTAGGCTTATCTATTACCTATTCAGATTCCTCAAAGCTTAGTTTTAGGTCCTTACCTGTTTTCACTTCATGTGCTGATGACACAACACTTTCACTCACATTTTTTGGTGAGAGTCATGTGACTCCAATTAAATGCAAAGGGCTGTGATTGTGGTCTAGCAATGTGATAGGGAGAGATAAAATGTGAATATGTTTCTCAACTGGCCATAGTGAATTGTAGCTAATCCAGAAGTTATGTTGATAGGAAGTTTATAGCAGAGCCACGGGAGTTACACTTGACTCAAACATGCCCAAAGTTTCTTAATTCAACAATGTTAGCACATGGAATAGATTTTACAGACCGGAAATTGGCCAGGATTCAGTAGTCAGTATTTACTAAATGCTAACAAAAAGTAAACATCTCTTTAGGTGTGATGATATATATAGAAAATTTGCAGGAAGCAATAAAATAGGTTTCTACTTACTGAAAAAAACATGTTAGTTTAGAACAAGCACTTATTCCACTTATACACTATTTCTGCTTCAAGCTCCAAGCCCTGGATTCTCCTTGTGTATGAAGTTAATTGGACCATGCAGTCGTACTGGTCAATCATGGAAAAGAGAAGAGAACAACTGTGAAGTCACTGTAATATTTTAGGTGGCAGAAGATGAATTAGAAATTACAAAACAAACCAACAAACAAAAAACCCAAAATAAAACAAATTGGGGGATGAGTTTGTTTTCACTGACATAAATGACGTTTATATAAAACTTTTGTGTATGTGAATTTCACATTGCCAATTACTTTTCCTAGAAAACCTTTATTGATTTTTACTGAACTTTAGTATCCATAGCAATTATATGGTTACAATTGATAAGCAGATATAGTTCAGATATAGTTCTGACATGAATGTTCTTGATTCACATTCATGAATAAGCTGAAAGTAAAGCAGTAAATATAAATGTCAGAACTTCTCTCTTCAATGACATGATTGGATATTTAACAATTTAGCATAAGGCCTTACAAGCCAAAATATTGAGCTCTGTTTTGTTTTGTTTACAAAGTGTTCTGATACATGTCTTTCTTCTTGTCTTTCCTTCTTATTTTTTCTCTTTAAAATTTTAATTCCATATTCTTATATAAATCTCTACCTCATTATGTTTCATTGCTCAATAATATGGGGGTTTTATTACTTAACTATTTCAATATTGATGGATATCAGGTTATTTCTTGCCTTATATGTATTTTTGACCAGGCTATTTATATCAGTGTAAAGCTTGCTGGTCAAAGCAAACAAAAAACAAATTAAAAACCTTTGCCAATGTTATTAAATTATAATTTTAAAAGTATTTACACTCCTAGGTAATAATACAAATTTTCTCACACATACAAGATATTTTTAAAATAAAATTTTAGCCTTCCTGTGTATTATCTGACCAATATCTCTTATTATGCCTTAGTTAAATAGCTCTGACATGGACACTGACTGAGTTCAGAAGGATGGAGACAGAGGAGAAAGAGGGAAAGAGAGAAAGTTGAGAGAAAGCTAGAGTGATTTCTACCCTATTTTTACATAAGCTAATCAAGTATAGAAACTTTTTAAAAAGTTGCAGCTTTTATTGTCTATTGGTTTAATTATTGTGTGCCTGAGCTACGATTTAGAATACTGAGTTATACTGGCATGGATGTGATTACTTTGATATAATAAGAAAATTATTCTACATATTTTATAATTTAAGACAAAAAAAACTAAAGTGTGCTTTCTGCATCAGCTAAAGTTGAATGGTGCATCTGGAAATTCTAACACAGGGAACTCTCTCTTCTCTATAAATATGTCTTGACTGATGTCACCTTGCCTCAAGTGTATTACTTTAATTACAAAGTGCAAAGAGAACAGTTGTAAAGGGTGAGAAGTCTAAACACATTTTTTGCAAACTATGCTGGTGCTGACAAAATGCATTTAATCATGCCCAAGCTTCATGGAATTGAGTTCATTAAGTTAGGATTTTAAAAAATGGCTAAGAAAAATATTATTCATATCTAAACTGTTGAATAAAACAACTATATAAAGTTATTTAAAAAGATGTAACTTTTAACAAAATTAGTTTACAAATGTTCCTTTTAGCATTTAAAAATTTTCCTAAGAAACTGAAATTTGGAGAACTATGACAACTCATTTATTACACCACAGTCTGAAATTGTGAGAGAAGAGGGAAACTGGTGCTCTGAGCATTGACCTGTTTCTTTTTCTTTCCTGCTTAACTCAACAACCTCGTTTGTTTTCATGGGAATTTTATGTGACACCATGGAGATAATAGCGCCATAGCCTGAGATAAGACATTAAAAGATATAACCCTGAGAAGCAACTAGAATTCACTTAGGGGATTAAAAACTGATTTTCTGTATTAGCATTTGATGGTTTCCTCTGTATACTCCAAGAAGTTCCTGTCTTTTTACAGAATAATTAACTCCCAGTAAGATATATCACAACCAATAATAAAATATGTCAGCAGGGAATACAACTAAAAATCTCAATGCACACATTTACAATGCATACAGTTAACTAAGCATATGCAAAATTACAAAGATATTATGATAAATATATTATTCAAGGAGGCAATACAGAGCTTCATTTGACAATTGCATTTAAAGTACAGAATAAAGTCAATCACACCTTTACAAAAAACAAATTTTACATTATCAGATGGTCATTTACATATTTTGATTTCTCTAGAGATTACCCTTTGGCAAATACAGGATTCTGCATTTTCTGTATCTAACATGTACTGGCTCTAAGTCTCTGATTAGAAGAATTTTTATGAAATATAACACTTGATTTCCATTCTACAATTTCCTTGTTGAGGACATTCAAGCAATGCAATAAAAACACATTTAATATTAATTAAAGTTAATGATCCAAGCCATAAAATGTTGTTCCTTTTCCCATAATGTCCATGAGGTTTCACTGAATGTTATTAGCAAACATTCATTTTAGTGGTTGTAATTTTCTATTGGATTACTTCTCACCCAGTCATTTTGTGGTTGACATATGTGGTGACATAGTTTGAAACATCACTGAGAGTCATTTCTCCTATTAACCTTTATAGATTCTTACACAAAACCTCTTCTTATTATTTAACACCCTCTACAATCTCATACACAAAAATCACGGCAATGTTACCAGTAGAAACACCGAAAATTATTCCTCCTCATCCTCAAGAAATTATCTATTGTTTTTGAAGAAAGACATCCATTGTCTTTTTCACATCTTAGTTAAGGTACTCCTCCTTAGTTAATGTAGGGTGTAGCAGATTTCTCCTTTTCCTGTTTTCATTCCTGTGCCATGAAGCATATTTAACAATTGTAAGAGCTCTCGTTTCCATCTTCCCAAAGAGGCTGAAGGACATTGTATAACATTTCTAAGGGTTCCTCTGTGAGATGTTGAAGTTTCTAGGGTACCTAGATTACTTTGTAGCTTTTGCTAACCATCACAAATTTAAAATAGTTTCTGAGAAACATGTAAAACAAATATGAAAAAGAAAGGAAGGAACAAGGGGAAAATGGAAGAAAGCAAAGAAGGCAGAAAGGGAGAAAAATAAAGTGGAGATGGAGGGAGAAGACAAAAATAAATGGAGAGGACAGGAGACACGGGATCCATGAGCAGAAAAGGTGGGGGAATTGTTCGGGGTGGAGAAGAGACATACCCCCACACTATAAACAGTGTAATAGAGAATTTAAATTTATAGATTTTAAACTAGACTAACTGAATTCACATCCAAGTTCCACTTCTTCATGACTAAAATACAGTGAGAAATTTATTTAAATTCCTCAAGCTTCATCTTTCTTATTTAAAAAGTGAGGGAGTGTACTACATTATGATAAACATTATTAAATAGAGGCACATGGATGTGCATTGTCTATGTGCTTTTGAGAAAGACTGCTTCACTGCTTCATTGTTTAATTTTTGTGCTAAATACATAGTAGTTTTTTGTTGACTGTTGAATGATTTATAGTCACAGGTTCACTTCAATTTACTACATTCCAAACAATTAAATTGTTACAGCACACAGGTAGCTAGATATGAGCAGAGAAAGGGGGCATGGGCCAGGTGGCAGAAAACCATGAATCTTGTAATCTGTGAGGGTACAAGGGCAGACAGAGAGAGAGAGGGATAGAGGGAGAGTTGGCGGGAAGTAAGGCAATGCCTCTCAAGTGCAAGGGAGGTGAGAAGCTGAGGTTTACCAAATTCTCTTGGCTGGCTTTGTCTTCAAGATGTTCCTGGTGAAAGTAAGGTTCTTGTCTCATCACAGAAAGAATTCAGAAATGAGACAGTGAGATCAAGAAAGTAATGTGAGGATTTATTTAAGCAAGAATATGCTCTCAGAGGGAGAGCGGGAAGACAGGTGAGTAGCTGCCCTGGGTTTCTTTGACAAGCCAGTTATGAGTGGCATACAAATGAAGGGACAGAATATTCATTGGGAAAGGAGGGGCTTGGGGGTCGTATAACCTGGTTTTCATCCCAGCTCTACCTTCCCAAGGGGAGGAGGGATTTTTTTCATTATTTAGCTTTGATTGGAAGTGTCATGGCATCAGTGCACGATGGGTACTTCTTATCTGCAAAGCTAATTTTATTGTAATGAGGGCATAAAGAGCAAAAGGTTACATTCAAACACTGGAGATTCCTTTTTCCCACTGTTTTTTGTCTGTCTCCAGGACACTTATCACCCCAAAATGTGTGGTTTCCTGTCAGTCTGGAGGTTTCTGCTTTTCTTTGTCTGCTCATGGACACCCCCACTGTTTACGAGATGGGTGGTTTTCTGCCACCTGGCCCATGCTCCCCTTTCTCTGTTCACATCTAGCTACCTGCCTGGACTTCCATGGTTTTTACAAAGTAATAATGGTCCCTCTTTTGTGTCTAAGATAACACAGCAAATCTCTACTGCCCTAGGCATTTGCTACCATCACCGTGCTGCCTGGAGGCCTCAATCATCGGGAAAAGTGTAAAGGGCAAATTAAACTTTAACAAGAATTCTGACTAAGCTTTGTCAAGAGACATCAGAACACTGGAGAAAGCTTTTATCCAGAGCCCTCCTGAGAATCAGGGTGACACCTAAAATGGGGTTAAAGCTCATCCCCTTTGAAATGACTTATAGTGAGCCCTTTTTATCCTCTGATATTCTGGTGGACACTGAAACCAATGAGCTTAAGTACCTAATTAATCCGGGACAAGTCTAAAAGGTGACTTCAGAATATGGAAATGAGGTTTTTCCAGCTCTCAGCCAGGAAAATGTCCCCATTCAGGTTCAGCTGGGAGATTTTGACCTTCTAAAAACATGGAGGAAAGGGTCCCGGTCTCATCAATTATTGCGCGGGTGAAAGGGGTCTTACCAGATTTATCTCAGCACTCTTATTATGGTAAAACTACAGGGGATCACTAGTTGGGTACACCTTTCTATAATTAAACCTGCTGCTCCCTCTGAGTCTTCACAGGACTTGGAGAAACTTGGACAGCCAGAATAGCTCAGGTAGATGAGCAAGCCTCTTCAGGACCTGAGGATTTTACTCAAAAAGGACAAAGAAACTTCACAGATCCAAGGGTGGGTACCCATAGCCGTTATTCTCATTTTTGCCTTCTGATACCCAGGTCCACCCACAAAATAACTAATATGCTCTGGTCGATTTGGATACTTATTGCCCTCCTCACTCTCCTTCTGCTCTTGGAATCCTTTATGAGTGCTGCTTTAACTCTGCACCTAATAGCCTAGAAGGAACACTTCTGTCAATGCTGGGTTTGATATGACACCCCACACGTCTATGCTTTCTCTTTTCTGTTTCCAAAAGATGCTGGGGGCCCTACCCCTACTCTTACTTGCTCTCATCTTATCTATCCAATCTCTTTGGTCCCAAGACTTAAAATGAAAAGTTAACATAATAGTGAATAACTCCCAGATTATTACTAAAGGAGAAAATCTCTCTTTCTGCTGGGTTTGCCATCTCCAACCCACCACCCTGGGAGGCATAAGTATCACCCTCAAGGTCTACCACTCTGTCGACAACCACTGTCGACAACCACTCTGTATTCTCAGCTTTTAACCAATCTTCTTTTAATTACTCTCAACAAGATTTTTCTTGAAGTGTTACATAAGAAAGGTCATCTCTGCTCTGTTACCACATCACACCTCCCTACTCAAGGGATATAAATATCACCAAAACCTCCCTAATCTGCAATCAAACCCTAGGATGCACCCCTTGTCACAACAATATGCACAGGGGAAACATAGATACCTTTTTAGCCCTTGAGGCTCTCTCCAGCAGAAACCTAAGCTTGTCCTGGAAATAGTTAAGCCTATACATTGGAGTGATATAGTGGGCCAGCCTATTTACACTTCATCCTGCACCCTTAACAACACACATGTATGTTATGACAGCTCACAAACTAATGTCAACAGAACTTCTTGTGCCAGCTGTTATGTCAGACATCCTCTGATAATGCCTCTCCTTGAATGTAGACACCCTGACACTCCAAACCATGGACCAAATCCAAAATATAGATAGGACCACTCTGCAACTGTCTCCCAACTCCCAGAACTTTTCTGCAACTGTGTAATCAAACCAATCACACTGTCTTACCATCACCATCTGTATTATTATGGCTATGTGGAATCCCAGAAAACTACTTCACAATGACCAAAGCCATTGCTCTCTCACACGTAGATAACACACTTCATTATGGGGACTACATCTTGGGTACTGTGACTCCAGCCCAAATAACCATCCTCAGTGTAACCCACGTGACACACAAAGAAGGGACTTTTGTCTGGTGCTAGCAGGAATTATGGGGACCGTAGATGAAACTGCCCCTTGGGGAGGATTTGCCTACCATGAGGCAACCTTGAGGGGTCTAACCTCTTCCTTAGATAGCTCACTAAAGAAAACTGGAGACACAATCTTGCAAAAATTCCTAGATTCCCTGGCAGGGGTGGCTTTCAACAACTGCTGAGCCCTAGACTATCTCCTAGCAAGCCAATGGGGGAGGGGGTTGGGTTTGGGTTGTCAAAAATAAAATATGTTGTGCATATATTAATAACACAGGAGAAGTACAAATAAATGTTAAAGAAATCTACAAACAGGCTTCCTGGCTCCACAGGGAAGCAAGAATGGACCGAGACAATTAAGGGATGGTTTCCAGGATATACTTTGTTTCTCCCTTTTCTAGATTCCATAGACACTACATTTCTCATCTTTCTCTTTGGTCCTTGTATTTTTAACTGCTCAGTTAAATTTCTGTCCTCTAGAATACAACGTCAGCTTCAAACAATACTACTCCAGGGATTTCGACCTATCCCACCTGAAGATGAGGACCATAAACACTCACTGAACAAGGTTGCTGCCTCCTTCTACTCCCCACTCTCCACCTCTGCCACTTGTAAACAATCCTGAGACCCCTATCTCTGACAGACAGCAAGGAGACCTGGACCCATAGGAAGGGACAACACCTGTGCTCAGCTTGAAGCACTTACAGAAGACAGACCATCAGGTCTTTGCCTCTTAAAAGATTTTAAGTGTACAGGCTCCTTGAGGGGGGAATGTTAGAGCAGGCAGGTAGCTAGATATGAGCAGAGAAATGGGGATACAGGCCAGGTGGCAGGCAACCATGCATCTTGTGAACAGTGAGGGACCATGGGCAGACAAAAAAAGCAGAAACATTCCAGACTGACAGGAAACCACACATTTTGGGGTGATGTGTCCTGGAGGCAGACAAAAAACAGTGGGAAAAGGAATCTCCAGTGTTTGAGTGTAACCTTTTGCTCTTTATGCCCTCATTACAATAAAATTAGCTTTGCAGATAAGAAGTACCCATCGTGCACTGATGCCATGACACTTCCAATCAAAGCTAAATAATGAAAAAATCCCTCCTCCCCTTGGGAAGGTAGAGCTGGGATGAAAACCAGGTTATACAACTCCTAAGCCCCTCCTTGCCCAATAAACATTCTGTCCTTTATTTGTATGTCACTCATAACTGGCTTGCCAAAGAAACCCAAGGCAGGTACTCACCTTCTTTCCCACTCTCCCTCTGAGCTTGAATAAATTCTCACTTTACTTTCTTGATCTCCCCTTCTTGTTTCTGAATTCTTTCTGGGTTGAGACAAGAACCTTACCTTCACTGAGAAGAAAATGACTCTTTCAGGCACCCACATACCACACTATTAGGGAAGTAAGAAGGATGGAATCTTTTTCAGAGGATGTTTAAAGTTTCTAATACATCCTTCTCTTACTGTATAATCTCTTATTCTTCCTTACTTGACACTTCACCTGAGATTCATGGATCAGGTCAGAGTAGCAGGTTTCATCATCATGTCATACTTGTATTTTGTTTCTTTGTTATACATTATCTTCTTATGGACTATTATGTAGTATGGTTGCCTAAGCTTGATTATCTTCTTTAACATTTAATATACTGAGAGCACATCTTAAATACTGGGGCTTAAATACTGTTTCAGTTTCAGAAGTTGTCAATTTGAGAACAGTTATTGTACACAAAAAGAAAATAAACCATGTGTCACTTATAGATAACCCATATGTTAGCTGTCAGCTCTGTCATCTTATAGATTTGGCTGATATTGCCTTGAACATATTCTATTCAATGCAGATGGACTTCCAAATTCTTCCTAAAGATATTAACTCCAAGATGTATATCACCCTATATTTTATCATAATTTATTGACTGGGATTCATTATAAGCTTTCTTTATCCTTTAACTTAACAGCTCTGTTGTAATATTCAGATCTTCCTAGTTTAAAAAAGAAAAAAAAAGAGTCTCATTGAAAGTTTTTGAGTTTAATAGACTTTTCAAAGATTCAGAATATGTCACCTCAAAATATGTCACTTTGGTATATTGATTATTTTGAAGTGAAAGTACTTGAGAAAGAGTCCATGCATGAAGGATACTTTGAACCTCTTTTGCCCCCCTGAAAGCAAGAGAAAAATCTCCCATGTGAAATGAACCCTTCCTGTAACAGGGAGGTAGAAGATATCTTTATCACCAGAGATAGGGAATGTAGGACCAAGAAGGCTGTGTAAACAAACCTGTTCTTTCTTCACATTTTACTACCCTTTGTTTTATCAGTTCATCACAGGTTTATTGTTTCTTTATCTAAAACTATCAAAAAGCTTCCTGCTTTGGTCATTTCCTTGAGTCTAATATATTTGTGGGACACATGTATATGTGTGTACATACATACTTAAATTTGTTCCCTGGTTAATCTGTTTTCTTATTAATGGGGATGGGGGTTCTCTGCCAAGAATCTAAAATGGTAGAGAGAAAACTACGTTTTCTCCACTGTATTTTGCTTACAATTTTTAGATTCTCCTTAGGAGTACATTATTTATAGTCTTTCATTCCCTTTCTGAGTCTCTATACTTCTCTCACATTCCTATGTTGTATACTCATTCTCTCCTGAAACCATCTCCATGAACTCCAAATATTCTCAGGATACCAGAGAAAATAGATTAGTTTCCATAGCTAATTTTGCACCATGATGTTCAACATATTTAAGAGCCATTCAATGCTTCCTAATGAAAACATGATATACATGTGCATGTGCAAAAAGAAACATTAATTTAGATACATAACATACATGTAGTATGGTATAATCATTAAATGTTAGCTAATTTTAGGAAAGGGTGTTCATTTGCAATTGAAACAGTGAGAAAAAGATTAACCATAACATTTGGGATGGGCACTAAAGACTTATTGGACTTGGGCAAGTGATGAGGAAGAGAAATGATTTACCAGGTTTAAAGTACACAGTGAAAAACATGAGAGAAAGAAAGTTATAAAATTTAAAAGTTGTACTACCTGAGAAATTTCAGTTATCTACATTTTTGTAAGGACATTTTTGTTCTATCATGAAAAGATCCCTCAAATTAAGAAATATCTGTCTTCAATAAGTTGGCACAATTTACAAGTCATTATTTTACATTTTAAAAAGTCAAACAGCACAGTTTCTTAAGCAAATAAATCAGAATATTTTTAATGGTGGGACTTTAATTTTCTATAAGAGCTTGTCTCATAGGAAAATTGTATATATATGAGTTTTCTTGCCTCTCACTTGAACTCTAATGTTTACCTTAAAGCATTAATTAGGTGTCATACACTTTCCACTGCCAAAATTCCTTAAAAGTTGCCTCATGGCTTCACAGTCAAAGCAATTATTTCTATCACTGCCTACCTGGATAGCTTTGTTCTCCAGAGCAAAATTAATAGATATCATTTAATAGTCAGAACACTTTCTGACCTTTCATGACTCTTGGGCACTCAAGCTCTTTGCTCAATTTACTACACTTACATAAAAAACTGCTTCTAACAGCTTGAATTTAGTATCAGTTTGATAACAGAAGGTCTTTCTCAGCAGTATCAGCATATTTGGCATGGTGCAGTACAACAGTAATAAGTACTGTCAATATTATAAAAATGCAACTCAGGACACTGATGCTAAAAACAAAAATGTAAAACTAAGCTTTCTCCCAAGAAACATAGGAAGTGTATACTATCACTGAATCCATGTTATCATAAATTTTTGAGCTAAAATAAATAAATTATGAAATAAACAGATGTGTTGACAAAAAAAAAATCAACAAACAATCTATAATAGGAATAGAAAATACTTTTTTATTTGAACCGAACTGAGGACTACAGCCTCTCAAATAACTCTGAGGAACAATTCCCGAGAAACATGGTTTTCAGCACAGCTTTATGTCTTGTTAGAGCAAAGAGCATCACATAAGTCAGGGATACTTTCCTTCAAGACTTCAAAAAAAAAAAAAAAAAAAAAAAAAAAAAAAAAAAAAAAAAAAGAAAAGAAAGAAAAAAAAAATCAGTACATACACAGAGAATCACTATGACTGTGGCACCTGGAAAGAGAATCTTATCATCTAAGGAGTACTAACATTGGTGTGCTGGGAAGGCAGGCATTTAATCTTTATTTTTAATTAATGTGGACATTCTTTACTTCTGCTCAGTGTGCTCTTTTCTTTAATAATTAAAGCAGATGTACAATTTATATTTGATAGGTGACCAACAGGCTGTTCTAGTTAGAATAAAATTCAAGATAACTCATGTATAAGCCAGAATGACTTCCCCATACCTCAATATGTGAAAATTTATTTTATCAAATAAATTAACAGTGTAATTCAAGGACTTGGTGAGGCAAACCAGATTACAAAAATGCAAAAGTTTATTGTTTATGCTTCATATATCTAAAAATTGAAAAGATATTTGTTAATGAAAGTAAAGGAAACATTTCCGTAAATAAAAATAATAAATAAAAGAATATATAGCTTCTTGAAGGTTCTCACTTTCTCATGAACATATATACTAAAATAAACTAAGAAAAATTGAGAGCAGGGATATTTCAACTTAGAACATACTGTGAGAGCCTAGATACAGGATTGGCAGAAAGCTTAGCTGTATAGTATTTTTCATTAGTGTTCTGAGAGGATTTAGTGATATTGCAAGTCCTTCTTGCCACTTTACTACAACATCAAGTGAGCCGACCCTCTGAGAAAGACCTCCTATTACCATGAGTATTGTGTGAGTAAGTATGACTATATTTTAAAAATGTCTCATTTTCTACTCAAATTATTTTTAAATAGACAAATAAAATATAAACAATTTTATCTATTTATGATATTTTAAAAAGAAAATTAGCTTTCTATGCAAAATGACCCATACTGGAGCAATATGTGTTCATCTCACTTCTATTAATAATAAAAACATTTTAAAATAATCAGAAAATATTCTTTGACCTGTATTGTTATTGAATAATTATAATCAATAATACCACCAGTCCTATAAACAGTTATAAAAATAATGTAATCAATCAGTCATCTGTATAAATACTTTAAAATTTACTTTGGAAACAAAAACTCAGGTTACAAATGTATTTTCCAAGCCCTTAATTTCTCAAAAAGGTGCCTTAAAATAGATGATTAGAGATATTACAACCGGATTCTTGCCACTCCTTTCTATAAATGAACAAGTACTACAGCATATAACAATATATTGTTATATAACTATATAATTAGCAAATTCTATCAAAAGGTATGGATTCACCATAAGTTAAAAGAAAGTTATTGCAAAAAGGTTAAGTCTAGAAAGAACAGGGTGCAAAAATCATGAACAAAACCTTAGTTTTTCAAGGTCTTTATAAATTGAATCTCAATGTTGAACTCTATTTTCCTATTTTTACCTCTCTTTATTATATTGTTTTCCCCAGATTCTTCTGTTTTGTGACAAGTAAGGCTTTAAAATTGCTGATATGAAGCTGAAACTGTCAGAAGCAATTTTATTAATGGGTCTTTTACAAGTGGTTTAGTAAAAAAAAAAAGAAAGAAAGAAAAGTAAAGAAAGTTTATGTACCTTATATTTGGTTAACCAAAGATATTTGTTATATTATAACAACATATAATCCTGTCTTGCAGAGAGCCATAGCATTAACATTTGCATTTCTTTCTATTTAAAAAAGGTTAAAAAAATATTTGGGAAATATAAAAAGCATATGCTGACTTTTCCTTGATTGCCCTTGTTGACATGAAGTTCAAAATGTCCTTTTACTGTTTGAACAGTGGACTATCAGTGATGTTAGCTATTTGAGAAGAATTTTAGCATCTTCCATGATACATTTTATTTTTATGACAAAGAAACATACATTTTTTCATTAGATGATGAAGTGTCAGGTAGCCTAATTGATTTACTAGTTTCCTAAAATAAATAATTGCTCAGAAATTATCATTTTTGCGTCTTCACTATAGCCTTACAAATGTCAGTTTACACAATGAAACAGAAAATCCATTAGCATACATTTAGTTAACATCTATAAATGATGGATAATATATTTTAAAATATCTATTTGATTTGATTAGTATTGCTATGACCCAGTCCATTGGAATTACATTTAAAATCACTATAGATGGTAGTATGCTCTCAAACAAAGTCACTTTTCAATGCAGGATCATAATGACTGTAATCAAAATCAATTTCAAGGTATCTAAGCCCCTTAGGACTACCTCACTTGCCCAAATAATGGAAAATTAAAATGATTTAAAATCCATTTTAGCCTTCTGTATCTTAAATATTTAACTTTATCACATTACATAAATTACATGTATTTGAAACATAGTCTAGATTAACAGCCTCTTATATCCTCATTCAAGTGATAAGTGTGACATACTATCCACTTTGTAATGAGTGCATAAAATGATAATTTTGTAGGCAAACATTCCCATCTCACTGGCAGATGGGCTGTTCACGAACCCTTTCAAAGCAACTTAAAATAGTCTGATAATAAATAAATAGCAGATGCTGTCATTGTAAATTTTAGAACACATGAAATACACATTCAGATTCTTTTGAAAGCAAACTTTAGCCAAATTTGTACCCAATATTTATTTTCAGCTTAATCATCTCATTACTTCAGATGGATCAGAACTATCAAGTACTGACAGTTATTATAGAGGGTGTCCTTAAATATTCTCTAACTATATTTCTCTATGTTGATTATAATTATACATGAACATGCAGCAATTAAGGATATATATGTATATCTTTTAAATAGAAAATATACTGTGTACTAAAAATATACCTGCAATTCTGCCTTCAATTTAACCCTCCCCATTTTTATGAAAATAAATATTTATAGTTTTAAGTAACTGGTTTATACATTTACTCTCAGTATTTTTTTCAATTATCGGATAAGAAATTGATTTTAATGAATTCCAGAAAGAATTTATCTCCATAGTTTTATTCAGGGATGCACTAATTACTCCCGCTTGGATCATGTGAATTTTGGCCTTCAACTCAGTTTTTTCTTTTTGTTTTCAGCTTGGGTTGACTACATGTTTAAGACCTTTCATGTCTTTTATTTTATTTATTTATTTATTTATTTTTCTGCGGTATGTGGGCCTCTCACTGCTGTGGCCTCTCCCGTTGCGGAGCACAGGCTCCGGACGCGCAGGTTCAGCGGCCATGGCTCATGGGCCCAGCCGCTCCGCGGCACGTGGGATCTTCCCAGACCGGGGCACGAATCCGCGCCCCCTGCATCGGCAGGCAGATTCCCAACCACTGCACCACCAGAGAAGCCCCCTTTCATGTCTTTTAATCCTCTAAAATAAAACTTACCAATGGGCTTCCTTCATTTTTAACTTATCTCAAAGCTCTGAAGTTGTTAACATATTTCAAATTTGGAGAACAAATTTTGGGAACTCTGGGGTAGGTAGACTATTATCTGATATATGACATGCCAGTTAAAAATCATTATAAAAAGCTTGGCCTTAAGTTTGGCTGAAATTATTTTAATGGAGTTACATAATCATATATTATCTGTCTAACAAGCAAAGCAATAATGCTTTTAAGAATATTTGAATGGCATTTTTGAAAAACTAGAGTATAATTTGGATCAAGCTGTAATGATATACTTGGAAGAATCTTCTATTTCAGTTGAGATTTTGGTGCTTAACTCAAAATTATATTACAGACATTGCAATAGTTTAAATTTTTAGTTCACTATGTAGTAGGTAGAGGTATGGTAGAATTAAAAAAGGTTCTATGGGTTTCTGAAATGTGTTATAAACAGGGCTCCAGTTGAAAGTACCCTCCCTTTGGAGTCATATTTATAATCCAAAGCTCTTTTTTTCCACAAAAAAGATAAAAGTTAGCTTTGATTCTTTCATGCTATTAATTGCCTTTTCCACATTCATTATGAAATTTAAAGAAATATCAGTATATAATATTTACTTACTGCATAACTCAGTATGTTTATAAAGTTTTAGATGAAGAGCACATTGTATGTAAATATTGTATTTGTCAAGTTACTAAGTTGGAATTTATATTAAAATTACTTCAGTATACATAGGGTGAAATAGGTATGCATATTTTAAAAATCTACATCCCAGACTCAGTTTGATGTACATTACTCTAATTATAAATCTATACTATGCTAGTGGTTAGTTAGTTTTTAATATATCAAGGATAAACAAGACCAGATGTAGTTGTTTAACCACTACAAATATAATTGTCAAAACCTATACCCAAGCATTTGTTAAATAATACAAGTGAAGCTAGAAGTAAGGCTTTCATGGATGTGTTTGACTGGTCTGGTAGAGATGGACAATTGCCTACCAAAGTCATGCTTCCACTGCCATAGTATACAGTTTCTGTGGAGGTAGGTACAAGTGCACATTTTGGTCTGAATTTCTGACTTATTTTCAAACAGTGGAATGTGAGAAAAATTAACATCTACCTTTTTTGTGCCAAAGGTACATTTCAAAAAGTACTTTCACATTCTCTGACTTTTCTCTTTCCTCTCTAATTTCTGATTATAAAAAGTAGGTCTGCATTTTCTCTTTTCTCTTCTGATTTGCAAGCATAGATGATAAGATGATCTTCACAGGATGACAAAGCCACAAGATGGGACAAGCATGGAGGCACCCGCTAACCAGAAAGATTGTCTGGGCCAAACTTCATTTAATGAACAAGACATTTGAATCACGCCAGCCCTGCAGCCAAATACCTTCAGCATATAATGTGAGAGTTAATATTCCATTGTACCTGTGTGCTCCCACTTCACAAGGGTCTTCTGGGTAATCTGAGGTTTCCCTATTTGTAATCTGTAATCTCTAAAAGTCAAGCCATTTTTGCCACTTGGAAGAACATATCGTACTAGGTACTTTACTAAGAAAATTTGTTTATTGTTTTTATACTGCACCCATATAAATGTTTAAACATACAGAAGAATTTGGTCCAAGATTGGATTTCATTTAAATATTTTACCTGGTAACAAATTGTTAAATAATGGATGTATAACTTTCATGTATATATATAAACAGAGTAAGTTGTTTATATATATCCAAACAATGTAACAATGCTTGAATAATTAATTTTAGGTAAGTTCAAAGTAACATTTTATAAATGTAAGTATGAACAAAAATACTATTTGAATGTAACTTGAAATTGAGAAACAGCCATACAAGAACAAGTGATTTTTAATATTAAAAAATTAATAATTTCCCAGTTTTTAAATACATTTCTTAGATTGCATTTTCTACATTTGCAGAAATTTATTTGGCAGTGCTGAAAATGAAATCTTGGATAAGAGGTTTTTATATTATTTTTGGAAGTTTTAAAATTTGACAGTTTATGTGACAGTTTTTAATCTCCTATTAGTAAATCTTGTTTGGTAAATTGCTTTATGAAACACACAGACAGAAAGGTATGAGAAGGGTTTTAATTATATAGTGACTTTTTTATTATATTTTTATTTTGAGATGAAGAGTGGAGGAAAAATTTAAATAGTCTATCTAAACTCTAATTCTCTCAATGCCCTTCATTAATCTTTAATAAATTCATTCTAATAGCCTTAAAAACAATTATTCTTCCAGAGTGACAGAGAAATCAATTAATTATTCTTTAGATCACCTTATATCCTTGCTTTCCTTTCACAAGTTCCCTGGTTCCAAAAGAAAAAAAAAAAAAACTCACGTAGAGTAACAAAATATAGAAGACAGAAGTAGCAGATTTGCAAGTAATCATTCTAGGTGTTTACATTTAGATTATTCTTTTAGCCTTTCACATTGGAGAGAACTAAGCACCTTTAATCTATGGAGGGTGATGAAACAAATGGTTTAACGTTTTCTGCAGTTTATTATCAGAGCTTCAGCGTCATCCTGTCTTTTAAAAATGCTTAAAGGTGACCATTAGAGAGCATCTGTTTTGTATCAACAATCCAGAAGGCATGAAAAAGAAATTAGGGGGAAGATGAAGTAAAAGATGAGTTAGATAGACTGTTTTTCCTAAATTTGATGAATATTTGAACATTTTCTTATACTTTCTATTATTCTTTGAAAGTGAATACCAGTTACACAGAAGGGTGTTTTTTCCCTCATAATCTTTATTCCAAAGTATTATAATGGAAAGAGTTGGCAGTTGTAAATGGTAAACTATAATATGGTAAAGAAACAAAAGTATGATTTCTAATCAAAACATTTTATTGATTTATTTAAGGAAAATTATTGTCCTCAGTCCAGGCAAAACCAGGTAAATGACAAGCATTCATTGTTACTAAATATTACCAACAAGGAGACTAGAAAAATGATGATTTCTCTTTAGTATTTGTTTAATTCTCACTTATTGTGACCTCTTTAAAATGGCAAGAAATAAATCTGTAACTTTTTTTCAGTCCTTTTTCTGGGTCAAATTCCTTTAATGTCAAGAATCTTACTAATTTAATCTAGATACCAAAAGGTAAAAACTAAATCTTCAGAGATCTTCATTATCATGAGTATAAGGATTCTTTTTGTCCTTTTCCAAATAGTTTAAATTGCTTTTCTTTGTTTGTATAGCAAAAAGACATCAAGTATAACATAGTATAATGCCATTGTATTACTCTTTCTCTTTAAAAAAAAGCATAATTTCTTAAATACAGCAAAAAAATGTGCATTATCAACAACAATCAATAATATTAGCTTTCTCTGTAGAAGAATCATATAGGTCAAATCATCTTTAGTGTAATCATAAAATGACCTTGAAATGGTCCATGATCTTCCAAGATAATTTCTGATGTTCCTGAGCATGTATCTGAGTTGGCTAAATATCTGCTGATAAAGTTAAGAATTCATTGTTGCATAGATAAGGTGAACAATGTACCTTTCACTCCATTAGCACTGCCAGATTCATTTTGGATTTGGCATTCCTTATCTAATTTGACATCTAATAGCTAATCTCATTACCCTTTAAATTTCTGATGTGTCATATTGTATTACATTTCTTCTGTCAACTTTCATCACTGTATATTTTGTCACGTAGAAAATCCAGTGTGATTTGACACAACACAAAATAATGGGATCCAAGAGATTTAAAGCAATGCTAGTCAGTGGAGCAGAGATGTGACTCATTGCTTCAAATGTACAAATACACTTTTTGAAAAGTAGATATCTGCTAAAAGCAGTTATATGGTGTGATCCATTATAGTTTAGGAAAAGATGTGGATTTTTACCTTTTAGTGGCAAACTTAAAACACTGTACTGCCCAATATAAATAACAGAAAAATTGATTCAAAATGACAATGGCCAGAGAAAATTAAGTTTGATTCTGCTCTATTTTGTGTGGTAAGCTTTCTCCTAAACTCACTAAATAATCTACCAAAATGCACTTCATTGTTTTATTTTTATAACAAATTGTAGATAACTTGCATAGGTTTTATTTATGTCAAAACATACATCAGGGCTTCCCTGGTGGCGCAGTGGTTGAGCGTCTGCCTGCTGATGCAGGGGACGCGGGTTCGTGCCCCGGTCCAGGAGGATCCCGCGTGCCGTGGAGCGGCTAGGCCCGTGAGCCTGCGCATCCGGAGCCTGTGCTCCGCAGCGGTAAAAAAAAAAAAAAAAAAAAAAAACATACATCATCCTTTGCATTTTGATACATAAAATGATAACATAAAAATATGCCGAAAAGAAATAAATTTCCATATTGCTCAAGTAACTTTCCTGGCTCATTTTAAAGTTGTAATGTGTTTTCATAATACAAATTTATAAATTGTTACCATAAAGTCAGAAATATCTATGAGGTAAGTGGAAGCTTGAAAACAACCCAGAAGCACTTTGGAAACCATGATTCTACTTCTTTATGCACAAATTATTTAATTCAGTTTTTAGAAATTGAGCTTTTCAGGAAATCCATTGATTTAAGCCATAAAAAAGACAAGGATAAATGATAAAATACAGAGAAATAATTTACAACTCAGAAACAAGGAAAAGGTTAATATCTCTGATTAACATTTTGATGTTTTTAATATCAAATATGCACGATACTTGAATACCCGTTATATGATTGGATAATTCTCCACCCAATGAGTACTGGTGGTTTATAAAATCGGTCATTCCAACATTGAGAGCAATACATTTAAAAACTTCTACTTGGAACAAAATCTTACATCTACTTGGAAGTTCAGACACAAGAGTATGAATTAGACTTGATGGATCTGATATATTCAATCAGTGCAGAACAAGAATCTAATAATACAATGAATACATGGATCATTTAGAGGATAGTTATAATAACAAAATCTCATTTTTAAGAGTGTCATGAAAGAAGTTCCAGAAACTGTGCTGGCAACATGACCAGATAGCCACTGTCCAGTTTCAGATATGGTCAAGTTATATATTCTAAGTTTGCCGTTCAAAGGCAGTGGCAGTGTTGTCAGCCTGGCAGGTCACAGTGAAAAATTTATTGAAATATCTAGCTTCCCCTGTTCCTTCTATTCTCTCTGAGCCCATTTCTCCACACTTACATTAAAAATTCTGAGCTACTCAAAATACTTCCTACACATTTATTTTCAGTTTATTTTCTACCAGAAATATCTTTAATTCAACCAGATATTTTTCATTGCTTGATTCTAAAACTCCTAATATTAATGTCTATAATATATTAAAAATTTGCTGCTTAAAAATAAAACTCAATGAAACCATTAGGAAAATGGACAAAAATTTAAATAGCCAGTTCCAAAGAATGCAAATCCAGATAGCTATTGGCAAATAAAAGACCAAATTTCCTACTATGTTAATAACGTTTATTACATTAACTTAGAGATATTATTTCAGTTTATACACCTTAAACTTTTTTATAAAATTAAAAATAATATAAACATCTATTGCTGGTGAGAATATGAAGTAAAAGTTTACTCAAACTCAAAGCTGGTAATAAAGTGAATTACAATAGTTTTTTGATAATATGGAACATATGTGTAAAAAAAGACAACACACTTTTACCTACCAAATTCTTTTTGGGAATCTAACCCATATAAATAAATGCATTAATACATAAAGTTATATGTACAATAAAAGATTTTTTGTGAAATGCTACTTATATATGAGAAAATTTTTAATAGTGAATACTAATCAGGAGAAGAAATTTGAATAAGTTGAGGGACATTGATTTCATGAAAAATCTACAAATTTTAAAAGAATACCTTAACTCCATTCCAGGTAAACAGATGCATTTAATGTTGAACTTTTTAGAGTAAGAAGCAATATACTGAAAATATGATCTGTTTTCAATGAAACAAACATTATATTTACATTTATGTTTACACTCGCATTTGATTTGTTAGTATTTATATCATACACATTTATAGCTATATTACTTCACTATAACTAGATTAATCTGAAGCAAAGACACACATTATGTTAGTAATATTGTTTATCCAAGATCAAGAGGGAGTAGAGAAATTTAAAAGCAATCTTTGCTAAAAAAGGTAAGTATATGTAATAAAGTATATGGATATAACACATTCAATAAAAGACAAACATATAAATATTAAAAAGAAAATTATCAAGGTAAGCAGATAATTTATACTATAAAGTAAAATATTAAGGCATTCAATCTCAATTATATTAATCATTTGAAATATAAATTAAAATGGCAATGAGATAAGCATTTATAAAATCTGTAAATTTATTAATAATAATAATGCTTGGTAGGGATGCAGTGAGATTCCCTCCCTTACATAATACTCATCACTAAACTCACAGATATTTGTTATACATTGAAGCCTGGAAGGGCCTAAAATTCTAAATCGGACCTTTAAATGAAAAACATGTATAGTCATATACAAAAGTTTTTGAACTTATTAATATCTGTATAAATGTATTGTTTGCATTAATATGTTACAGAATAATATTTAGAAATTAGTTCTAACTGGTTCATGAATTTCCAACTTGCTGAAACTTCTCATTCTTCCTATTCATCATTGGTTTAGAAGAAGTGATTCATTTCCACAATACTTTGGTATTCAAATATTCTTCATTCAGATCTATGCCTCTAAAATCATGGAGATTTGCCTGGAAGCCTGAAAATCATTAGAGGTCTCTATCAGTGAGTGCACATTTTAAAAATCACTCTCATAGGGTAGACAGAGATTTCACCAACTTGCGTTAACTGTTTATGGAACATTTTTTTCCATTGTTTATAGCTATTGGTTTTATGCCCAGGGACTAGAAATATAGATAAAATAATTCTTTTTCTATTAGAAATGTTAATTCTCCTTTGGCCAAGGAGGACTGGTTGAATAAAATGTTATGGGTTTGTACATTCATGCCAATGCATATTTTATATCTGACAGGGTTTTATCCATTTTAAGCATTTCTTAAATGAGGAAAGATTTCACAAAAAAAAACTTTCATAATAGTTCCTACAAGAAAAATTATGCAATCTAATCATATGTATACATTTATTCATACAAATATCAAAATGATACATCAACAGGTAACTGTAGTTATTGAATTATGGGAAACTTTTTCTGTTTCCCATAAAATTTTCTATAAATATTATGTAGGTTTGAAAAACAAAATAGCCATTTTGTTCATTCTGTTTTCTCAAAAATATTTACAAAAGAAAATATATATTACTAAATTTCATTTCAATTTAAAGAAAATAATATACCAACTCTACCTGTTTTTCAAAACTAATCAAATAAAGGCTATTGAATGATTCCTAAATGTTGGTCCATAGACAATACATTCAAAGCTGTTTGCATAGGAATCAACTGCAGAGGTTTTATCATTAAAAAAAAAAAAAGTCTCATGAAATTTGGTTCAATGGATCTGGTAAGGAAGGGGCTCAAGAATCATTAGTTTTTAAGCTTTCCCAGATAAATTTTAGCAGACATTTCAGGGAAGCATTCTTATAAAATAAAAATGATCAGGCTTTGTCTGAATTCCAGCCCTTGAATCAATCTTTTTGCTATACCAGTAAACCCCCAATAAAACTGATTTTGCACAAGAGAGATTTTGTTCATTATGTTGAGATTAATGATATACCATAAATGTTACTTGCTTCGATGTGACTTCATGTCTTTATTGTTGGGTTCTTTCATGTGTTTTTAATGCTTTAAAGTATCATCAATTCCTTTCTCACTTGAAGGACACTGGGCTGTGTTGTAAGCCAGTTTCAGATGGACATTGCTAATGTATGCCACTAATTGTTAATGAAATCATGCTAGAAAAACTGCTTGTCTGATTAATTCTGACATCATCATTCTTAGTTCACTGTTGTTGGGCTATGCTATGGTTGTCTCAGACAACCTCTTTTCTTTGTTTTGGAACTTACTTATGCTTACTTTATGTCCAGGCTGTCAGTTACCTCTGTTTCCATATCACTTCCTTATTAACTGAACCTGAACATTTCCTTATTAACTATACCCAGGTCTCTCACTCACACAGGGACTACCTTGGTAGTCTCAGTTCTTGATTCTGTTTTCACTAGGTCTGTTTTAACACATTTAAGAATTTGAGGTATGATCAATTATAATTGCCATATAAAAAGTAAACAATCTTATCTCTATATAATTGAAGTGTATTTTAATTGCTAAATATTACAGTATATCATATTAATAAAGGGAAAACAATAAAGGTACTCTCATCAGTAGTACAAAATAAACTATTAGAGAACAAGTAGAGACTTGTATACATTAATCCAGATTGACATTTTATTTTGTGTCATTAGAAGTATGACAGATGTTATTCTATCAGTGGAACTAAATGTGCCCTTGCCAGAGAGACCAATTTTCTACTGAGAACTTCTTTAGACTCATCAATCCACAACTTCAAAGAGAAAGTTTTCAAAATATTTTAAAACTTTCTGGAAATAAACAACTCCTGGTATCACTATGTATGAATAAGTTGATATATACATTCCCTCCCAAGCTGTTTTATTTTGAAAAAGAATGTAAAATTCCAAGAACAATACTCCTTGAGCTTACAAAGAAATAATCTTTATTTAATGCAGGAATCTATACATGCATTCTTGGCATCAACTTAATCAAAATTTTTCTAAAGCTGAGAATTTAACAAACGAGTGAATGTATGGAAACAGCTAAGATTTTTTTTAACAGCTCACATACCATAATTATTCTTTATTATTAAAAAGAAATTAAACTTTTAAATTAGAAAATTACATTGTAATTTGAATCTAAGAAACTTCATAAAATAGCCACTGGCACTGTCATTATGGTAAAGATAGATTGAATTTAAATGAAAATAAATGACTTTTTAGAAAACAGAGCTGGGTACCTAAAACCATTTTCTCCATGAAATCTCCTAAAATGAAAGCTCTAAATTGTTAGAATCATATCTTCCATTTTATTAGTTACCAAATTTTTAAAAATTACATCTTTCTATTTTGTAACCCTAGTACTGCATAAACCATTGTTAGTTATAAGGTTCATTACCTAAAGCTGCAATTTCAATACTGAGTGTATGAGAAAACCTGATCTTTCATATTAAAGTATTTTAAAATATAGTTGACTAAATGGAAGGCTTTGTGATACACATTTTAGTTCAATTATAGTGCCAGCAATGGCATAAATATTACAGGTTAATGTTTCAAATTTTTCCATGAATAGTTCATCAATAGTTTTATTGAGCAGTGTAAAATGTACAAATAAGTGTTTCACAATAAATATAAATATTTTAACACACATATGAAATGGTATTATAAGAGTTTAAGCCTTGAAATGTTACAACACTGATAATGAGAAAAATTCATATAAACATTCCATGGAGAAAATACTGAGTAGCTAGGTATCTAAATTTTCAGCCTTAAAAAATTATGATTCAATTAAGAGATATTTTGTTAGTTTTTGTATACCTCAATTGATAAGACAATATTCCTGTCTTCAAGAACTTTTTCATTAAGTTTGGTAAAAACAAGAAACGACAAATGAGCAATCAAGCATTTATATTTAAGCTGTTTGCTACCACCATTTACTCTGTAATAATTTGTATATAACTTCGACTAAATGTTTAAAAAACAAAAGTACAGGGAGGAATGTATTTCTAGATCTTTCTATAGGTAAGGAAGAGGTCTCCTGCCTAGCTCATTTCATTCCACTTCTATTTCCTACAGATTATCTAATAGCAAGGTGATACCAGAAGCTAAAAGGAACTATGAGTAATTTCAATTCCAGAATAGCCTGAAGGGTTCTCTGTTCAGAGGTGAGCAGACTTGGGACTAGAATCCACTATGAACAATAGAGTCTCTCACAAAAAAAAGGGAAAAGGGCTTGGAGTACTGAGAAAAAGTTTAACATAAGAGGAAGGATTAGATCTAGGGGGAAAAAAAGGAGGGGTTGGAAGAGAAAGTCTATGACAGTAAGACCATGAGAAGATACCCTGATTGCTTAAGATGTTTCCATTCTGTGCCAAATGTAGAAAAAAAAAAGTAATTGTAAGGACTTTAAACACAGGAGGTTTTTTTTTTTTTGAAGTGGAGAAGCCCTCCCTCACCCTTCAACTCTTTTCCCCATCCCCTTATTTCACACCTATTTTTTTCTTCTTCCTTTACCAAGTAGGAGAATGGTGTGATTAAATTTTTTTTCAGCAAGATTGCAAGTTTGATGATTGTTAGAATGTAAAAGAAATTTGAGAGTGTTGAGATGGAGATAAATGGCTTCAAAAGAGAAAACAAGCTTTGTTGTAAGAAGGAAATACATGTGTGTATGTAAACTAAATTATTCAGAAAATATAAGAATTTGTATATTGACAATGTGTAGGATAATATAAAAAGAGAATTTATATATATTTATATTTAATTATTTATATATATATGTATAAAGATAATATAAAAAGTTGAATTTCCATTTAAGTTTTATTATAAAATTTTGTTTTTCAAAACTATGAGATCTAGATATTCAACAATGATTTGTATGCAATGGGATTTCAGACTATTTTTACTAAAGCAGAAAGTCCTACCCCTAATTGAAAGATAAATTTGAAACAAGTGTAGTGGTCCAATTGAGGTAGAGAGAAAACAGTGGAAGGGACACCCATAAGGAAACCATTGGAATATTTCAATTAAATAATTATAAGGCACTGAATGAGGATGGAGTAAATAGGGTAGACTTAAGATAATTACTGAGATATATTAAGTACATTTTGTAAATCAATTTGATATACTGGCAGAACAAAGGGTAGATGTAGGAAATGGTGAAGAAAAGGGGTTGTTGAAAGACTGGAAATTAAAAAACTGAATATACCACTAGGAATGAGGGGAAATGTGTGATCTGAAACATTTTATTTTTAATTTCACAAAGACAGAACCTTTAATATTATCTTGTGTACCACATATGTGAGTATTCAGAAATATTCATCTAATGTGAATAATAAACAGCAAATTTATCCAACAGAGATTTCAAGTAGGTAGAGTGTGTTTATGTTATAACTGACAAAATTGATAATTTCTTCTTTTTTCTTTTAAAGTAAATAACAACAAAATGATTCCTGAAGAGAATTCTTACATTTAAAAAAATGAATTTATATTTGAGTCATGAATGGAAAATGCTAAAACTTGAGAAGATTTTCTAGAGACAAATTTCCCTTATATGGCAAGGTAAGTTTAAACATTCACAGTAATGGGGTTCAGGACATGCTACCGCAAAATATGACATGTTGGCATACTGCATATTTTAAGTTGAAGGAGTTTGAGGAAAAGCAGAAGCAAGAAGATTACTCTGACTTCCCCTTGACTTTCTCCCCAAAACACATCATAAAACTCTTCTGTGAGAGGTACCCTCCTTATAACCAGAGGAAAGAAATATCCTTATCTCAGAAGACAAAGGGAGGACAAGAAGAATCTTAACAGACCTCGCTAAATTTCCTCTGGTTTACTACACTTACCTCTTAATTTCAAAGTATCACAATCCTCCACAGATGTCCACCTAGCAGTTTTATGAGTCCATCATCAAACCTAGCATAAAATTACTCAGGTCAGTCTTTCTTCAAGTCTTCATTTCATTAAGAAGGCTGCCATGTCATGTAAAACTTACACTAAATAAATGTTTATGCTTTTTTCCTGTTAATTTCTCTTTTTCGGTTTGATTTTCAGACTTAGCCAGGGCCTCTAAGAGGCTCAAGAAAAAGTTTTTCCTTCCCTAAATCATAAATAATTTTCTAAACAGTATGGAATATCAGAGTTATGTGTCATGATACTTTTGAGAATCTTTCAAGTCAATGAAGGAATATATTGAACGATGGTATGTGAATCAGGAAAGGTACATTTTATAGTGAGAATTATCATGAAAGATAGTCTGATCATTACAATACTGAAATAATTTAGACAATTGCACTTATTTTTGCTTAGGAAATTTTAAGGGAGGAGATATGGGGATATATGTATATGTAGAGCTGATTCACTTTGTTATAAAGCAGAAATTAACATACCATTGTAAAGCAATTATATTTCAATAAAGATGTTTTTAAAAAAGAAGAAATTTTAAATAATTGAAGCAAACACTTGTAAATTTTGATTTGAAATATAAAATTACTTTTCTAATTCCTTTGCTCTCTATATAAATGATCTTGCTGGTATTGACTAGTAATTTGATGTGAAGTCAAATAATTATTATGATTAGGTAAGAATGGTGGGGAAAAGTAACAATCGGGCACCTTACAAGTGCCTGTGAGGGGTGCAAAGTCCAGGTGTATCTCCCCACTAAGCAGATATGAACCTATGTATGCCTAGGGGAGAAGGTAAGCGCCAAGAATTATTGATTTACCTCCTCAGAGTTATACGTGATGTTTCATATCTATTATATAGTTAAACCAGCAACTGAAGCTTTTTCTTTTTGGGAAAAGACTGCCAAGAATCAGACAGTGATTTATCAGATTAGTCAGATGAGAGGAGAATAGCCCTACTTGTACTACACGAGGTAAATCAGAGTCCCTGTGTGCTAAGGTTGTTTGGCATGACCTCACAGACCAAAATATGTTTGGTGAATTATAAAGAAAGGGCCGGCACTGAAGTTAGAAGAAAATATTACATAGTGTAAAAGACTACACTCACTATGTAACTTCAGACAAGTTATTTAACCACTCTGTCTTATTTTCTTATGTGTATAATAAGTATGGAAACACAAACACACACAATCTAACATAGATGGCTGTCATTGGGATTAAATGAGATAACACAAATGAAGCATTTAGCAAAGTATGATGGAGTAAACATATTTTGCCATGTACATTTTTAGTTTGTTTTTCTTTTTTTAACATGGGTTTAAAATTTTTTACTTAAAATAATAATGTCCTAATTAACATCCCCTGCCAAGGTGATAACTTATTTTTATATAGAGCCAGAAAACAACAACAAAAACAAAATGTAGGAAAAGATAATAGAAAATGAAACAGCCTTCTTCATTTAAAAATTGAATTTTATTAAGTAAAATTAAACAGCTTTATTGAGGTATAATTTATATACAAATAAAACCCTGAACATATTTAATGTATACAATTTAATGAGTTTGGAGATATGCATGCATCCAGAAACTGTTATCACAATCAAGGACATAAATATATCCATTATTAATATAATACATCCATGATAAGTTCCCTCCTGCTCTGCTTTTTAAAATATTACACATTTTTATATTGTGTTGAAAACACTGAATTGTTAACTATAGTCACTTTGTGATACAGCAGATCTCTGGAACTTGTTCATTTTGCATAACTGAAACTTTGTACCTGTTCAACAACAATTTCTTATTTCCGACTCCCCCAGGCCATTTTACTCTCTCCTTCTATGAGTTTGATTATTCAGATATCCTTCATATGAGTGGAACCATGCAGTATTTTTCCTCCTGTGGCTAGTTTATTTCATTTAGCGTGATGCTCTCTGAGTTCCCCTAAGTTGTCATATATTCAGGATTTCCTTCTTTATAAAGGTTGAATAATATTCCACTGTATGTACATACCAAATTTTTCCCTCCAGCTATGAGATATAATTGACATATAATATTGTGTAAGTTTAAGGTGACAGGTGATTATTTGAAAAACATAAATATTGCAGAATGATTATTAAAAGACATTAGTTAGTACATACTTTATCTCACATAATTACCAATTTTTGTTGTTGTCACGGTAAGAACATTCAAGATCTACTCTCTTAGCAACTTTCAAGTACATAGTATCATATTATTAACTATAGTTACCATGGTCTACATTAGATCCCTAGAACTTATAAATGGAAGTCTGTACATTTTGACCAACATCTCTCTATTACCTCTAATCCCTAACCCCTGGCAACCACCATTCTACTCTCTATTTCTCTGAGTTCAGCTTTTTTAGAGTCCATGTATAAGTAAGATCATACGATCTTTGTCTTCTTTTTTTGTCTGACTTATTTCACTTAGCATAATACCCTCGGGTTTATATATATTATTGTAAATGCCAGAATTTCATTCTTTTTTACAGTGAATAATATTCCAATGTACTGTGTGTGTGTGTGTCTGTGTGTGTGTGTGTATGTGTAGCAACATTTTTTCAATCCATTCATCTATTGATGGACATTTAAGTTGTTTCCATGTTTTGGCTATTGTAAATAATGCTGCAATAAATACAGGACTGCAGATATCTCTACAAAATAGTGACTTCATTTCTGGGTAAATACCCAGAAGTGGGATCCAAAAGCCTGATCATATTGTAGTTCTATTTTTAGTTTCTTGACAAATCACCATATGGTTTTCTGTAGTGGCTATAACAAATAACAGTGTACAAGAGTACACTTTTCTCCACATCCTTGCAAGAATTTATCTCTTGCCTTTCTGATAATAGTCACTCAAAAAGGTTTGAGGTAACATTTAATTGTGGTTTTGATTTGCCTTTCCTTGATGATGATTAGTGACATTGAATAGATTTTTGTGTATTTGTTGGCAATTTGTATGTGCTTTTTGGAAAAAAATGTTTATTCATGTATTTTGTCCATTTTTTAAAAAACTGCTTTTTTTTAAATGGAAGTTAAGTTGATGTACAATATGTTACAAGTGTACAATACAGCAATTCCTAATTTTTAAAGGTTATATTCCATTTATAGTTATTATAAAATATTGGCTATATTCCCCATGTTGTACAATATATACTTGTAGTTTATTTTATACATAATAGTTTGTATCTCTTAATCCTTTATCCTTATATTTCCCCTCCACTCTTCCCTCTCACCACTGGTAATCACTAGTTTGTTCTCTATAACTGTGAGTCTGCTTCTTTTTTGTTATATTCACTAGTTTGTTGTATTTTTTCGATTCTACATATAAGGGATAGCATATAGTATTCATCTTTCTCTGTCTGACTTATCTCACTTAGCATAATACCCTCCAAGTCCATCCATGTTGCTGCAAATAGCAAAATTCCATTAATTTTTATGGCTGAATAGTATTCCATTGTGTGTGTGTGTGTGTGTGTGTGTGTGTGTGTGTGTATACATATCACTTCTTATTTAACTATTCATCTGCTGATGGACACTTAGTCTGCATCCATATGTTGGCAATTGTATATAACACTGCTATGAACACTGGGGTGCATGTGTCTTTTCTTTTTCTTTTCCTTTATTTTTTCGTTATTTATTTTTAGCTGCATTGGGTCTTCATTGCTGCACATGGGCTTTCTCTAGTTGCAGCAAGCAGAGGCTACTCTTCATTGTGGTGCACGGGCTTCTCATTGCAGTGGTTTCTCTTGTTGCGGAGCATGGGCTCTTGGTACACGAGCTTCAGTAGTTTTGGTACATGGGCTCAGTAGTTTTGGTGCACTGGCTTAGTTGCTCTGCAGCATGTGAGATCTTCCTGGACAAGGGCTCGAACCCATGTCCCCTGCATTGGGAGGTGGATTCTTAACCACTGTGCCTCCAGGGAAGCCCACATGTGTCTTTTCAAATTAGAGTTTTTGTTTTTCTCATATATATACCCAGGAGTGGAATTGGTGAGTCATATAGTAGTTCTATTTTTAGTTTTTTGAGAAACCTTCATATGGTTTTCCACACCAATTTACTTTCCCACCAACTGTGTATGAGGGTTCTCTTTTCTCCACATCCTCACCAACATTTGTTATTTATGTTCTTTTTGATAATAGCCATTCTAACAAGTATGGGGTGATATCTCATTGTGGTTTCAGTTTGCATTTTCTTGATGATCAGCGATGTTGAGCACATTTTCATGTGACTGCTGACCATCTGCATTTCCTCTTTGGAAATAAATGTCCATTCATTTCTCCTGTCCATTTTTTAATTAAGTTTTTTTTTTTTTTTATGTTGAGTTGTATGAGCTGTTTATATATGTTGGATATTAACCCCTTATTGGTCATACCACTTGCAAATATTTTCTCTCATTCAGTAGTCTCTCTTTTCATTTGGTCAATCATTTCCTTTGTTGTGCAAAAGCTTTTAAGTTTAATTAGGTCCCATTTGTTTATTTTTGTTTTTATATCCTTTGTTTTAGGAGACAGATCAAAAAAATATTGCTACTATTTATGTCAAAAAGTGTTCTGCTTATATTTTCCTCTAGGGATTTTTTGGTTTCTGGTCTTACATTTAGGTCTTTAATCAATTTTGAGTTTATTTTTGTATATAGTATTAGAGAATGTTCTAATTTCATTCTTTTATATGCAGCTGTGCAGTTTTCCTAGCACCATTTATTGAAGAGACTGCCTTTTCTCCATTGTATATTCTTGCCTCCTTTGTCATAAATTAATTGAACTTAAGTGTGTGACTCTCTATTCTGTGCCATTGATCTATGTGTCTGTTTTTGTGCCAGTATCATACTGCATTGATTACTGTTGCTTTGTAATATAGTCTGAAGTCAGGGAGCATGATAACTCCAACTTTTCACAAGATTGTTTTGGCTCTTCAGGCTCTTTTGTGTTTTCATAAAAACTTTTAAATTATTTATTCTAGTTATGTGAAAAAATGCCACTGGTGTTTTGATAGGGGTTTCATTGAATCTGTAGATGGCTTGGGTAGTATTATCATTTTAACAATATTAATTCTTCTAATCCAAAAACACAGTATATCTTTCCATCTGTTTGTGTTGTCTTCACTTTCAGTGTCTTATAGTTTTCCAAATACAGGTCTTTTACGTTCTTAGGCAGGTTTATTCTTAGGTATTTTATTATGTTTTATGTGATGATAAGTGGGATTGTTTCCTTAATTTCTCTTTCTGATAGTTCTTTGTTAGTATATAGGAATGCAACAGATTTCTGTATATTTATTTTGTATCCTGCAAATTTAATGAATTCTTGATGAGTTCTAATAGTTTTCTGTTCGGATTTTTGCATCTATGTTCATCAGTGGTATTGGCCTGTAACTTATTTTCTTATGGTATCTTTGGGTTTTGGTGTCAGGGTGCTGTTGGTCTCATAGAATGAGTTCAGAAGTGCTCCTTCCTCTGAAATTTTTTGGAATAGTTTGAGAAGGAGAGGTGTTAACTCTTCACTAAATATTTGGTAGAATTCACCTGTGAAGCCATCTAGTCCTGGACTTTGAGGGGTTTGTTTTGTTTGTTGAGAGTTTTTAAATTACTGATTTAATCTCATTACTGGCAATTGGTCTGTTCATATTTTCTATTTCTTCCTGGTTCAGCTTTAGAAGATTGTACATTTCTGAGAATTTGGTCACTGCTTCTAGGTTGTACATTTTATTGGCATAGAGTTGTTTGTAGTAACGCCTTATGATCCTTTGTATTTCTGTGGTGTTGGTTGTAACATCTCCTTTTTCATTTCTGATTTTATTGATTTGGGTCCTCTCCCTTTTTTCTTGATTAGTCTCACTAAAGGTTTATCAGTTTTTTTAATCCTTTCAAAGAACCATTTTTTTCTTTCATTGATCTTTTCTACTGTCTATTTCATATATTTCTGCCCTGATTTTAGGATTTCTTTTCTTCTAGTAACTTTAGGTTTTGTTTGCTCTTCTTTCTCTAGTTGCTTTAGATGTAAGTTTAAGTTGTTTAATTGAGATTTTTCCTTCTTCCTGAGGTAAGCTTGTATCACTATAAACTTCCCTCTTAGAACTGCTTTTTCTCTGTCCCATAAGTTTTGGATGGCATAATGAGCTAGAGGAAGGATCCAACCATGGTGCCTTCCCACACAGTGTCCACCTGGTCGAAATCTCCTAAGTATGACTGAAGCCAGTGTCTATGTCTCCAGGGTGAGCTGCAGCTGCTCCCTGCCTCTCTGGGAGACTCTACAAGACCCAGTAGATAGGTCTTACCCAGGCTCCTATCAAATTATTGCTTTTATCCTGGGTCCCAGTGTGTGAGAGATTTTGTGTGCACCCTTTAAGAGTAAATTCTCCATTTCCCCCATCCTATAGAACTCCCAAAATTAAGCTCCACTGGCTTTCAAAGCCAAGTACTCTGGGAGATCATCTTCCCAGTGCAGGACCCCCTAGCTGGGACTTGATTATATAGCAAGTCCATCCCTCCTACCTGTCTTGTTGTGGTTCCTTCTTTATGTCTTTAGTTGTAGAAGATTTTTTTCTAGTAGTTTCCAGTCTTTTTCACTGATAGTTGTTCCTTAGGTAGTTGTGATTTTGATGTGCTTTTGAGAAGAGATGAACTCAGGGTCTTTCTATGCCACCATATTGGCTGATCTTCCTTTGCCCAATTTTTAATCAGGTCATTTGTGGGTTTATTTTTTTCTGAAATATATGAATTTCTCCAACTCTTCCAAAATATTGAAGAAGGGGGAACACTTCCAAACTCATTTATGAAACCAGCATTTCTTTGATCCCTAAGACAGATAAGGACACTACAAGAAAAAGTATTATAGGCCAATATCCCTGATGAATGTAAATGTAAAAGTCCTCAGTAAATATTAGGAACCCAAAGTCAAAAGTACATTAAAACAAACTGATGACATGATCAAATGGGGTTTAATTCTCAAATGAAAGAATCATTCAACATACATGAATCAATTGATGTGATATACTACATTAACAATATGAAAGATGAAAATCATATTACCAATTCAACATGCACAAAAAAGCATTTGACAAAATTCAACACACTTTCACAGTAAAAACTCTCAACAAATTTGTTTTAGAAGGATTTTTTTTCCCTCAACATAATAATGCTATATATTATGAGCCCACAGAAACATCGTACTTAATAGTGAAAAACTGAAAGTGCTTTCTTGAGATCAGGAACAAGACAATTATGCCCCCCCCCCACACCACTTCTATTCAACATAATAGTGGAAGTCCTACCCACAGCAATTAGGCAAGAAAAGAAATAAAAGTCATCCAAATTAGAAAGGAAGAAGCATAATTATTTTTTTTGTAGATGACATGTGATCTGATATGTAGAAAACCCTAAATATTATACAAAAACTTGTTAAAACTCATCAAATAATTGAGTAAAGTTGCAGGATTCAAAATCAACATCATTTTTTAAATGTCAGTAGAATTTTGTTGTCTTTGAGCCCCTGTACTTGTAAATTGGGCAAAATAAGACAAAGTTAGTAACTGAAAATAAAGGAAGATAATATAATCAAGCCATCCTCCCTTTTCTGGTACCTAAGTAAAATGTATGGGTCACAGTGACCATTATCACATGCAAACATGCTGATTAGAACACTTTAGGAAAGATAGGACAATAAAATTCCAATAATTTAAAATTGTAATGCAACACTAAGTTGAATGCGGCTGGTATTCTCAAATGTTTAACTAGCTGATTGAATAAGTTGATCCTAGTTGACTAAGGATAGAGACTGTAGAACTTCTCACCTGATATTACATTATTTAAGCCTGACACAGGAAAAAAGTTAGTGCAAATTCACCAATTTTCTGGTTGCTCTCAATTATATCCAGATGAAATGTGAACTACCCCCTTTTTAAGTACAAAAGTATTTTCTAGTCTACTGTAATATCAAAACTTAAATGTCATCTAATTAAAAATCTCTCCCTTTTTTGGCCTGGTCTCACTTATGCACAGAGACTTACATGGATTCCTTCTCTTTTCCTGACTCTTCCTAAACTGATAGATTATATATATAAGAATAAGTGTGTCTTCTCAGTTAAAACAAGATTAGGGAGGTAAAATGAGGATAAGAAAAAGTCTTAATGACTAGTGCAGTTGTTATCAGGTATCCATACCCTCTGCTTGGCTCTGTCTCTAGTGGATATGGGTTATTTAGGTTATCTGTCTCTAGTGCATATGTGTTATGTGGATTACCCTCATTATTTGGAGATTCTTCATTTTTGGGTTCTCTTATGGAGAGTTGCATTGAATCTTTTGATGTACTGTTTACTAATTTATTTGACAGTCTGCTCATCCTGCTGAGGTCCCATTACCCTCCACTGTAGTCTTTTTAGAATGAAACACATCACATTCTATTTGGGACTAGAGAAATACATGCAGCCTGGTTTGATGAAATTCTAAAAATATAAGCTGTTCCCAATCCTTCTTTTTGCCCTCCTGCTCTTAAATATAATCCCCCTTGGCTACAGTATCTTAATTTAGACTTTTCAGGAGTGAGTTGGATACCAGTTTTCATGTTGTTTGAACTCTTGGAGACATATTAAGCTCTCTGAAAGGGGTTTGAAGAGTCCTTTTTTTCTTACCTATGGTGGTTGACATCTCTTAAAGATTCCCATTCTCTCATCTCTTCTACCTAATAATGAATCCTCTCTGCCAGTGAAACCTTTCTCCTGATGAATTCTAAATAGCCTGGAAGTAGGTGATGGCTCATGTTAGCTAAAGGTGTTCATAGTTTTAGCATATCTGTAGTGAAATATTAGTTTCTTCCATTTGAATGTGCAGGTCAATGAAACATATTTTTGTTCTCAGCAGCAGGTCTTGCCAAAACAAGGCTATGAAAATGTCACAGTTTAACACTTTATCTTGCCACTAGTGTAACATTAGGAGTAGTAGAGTGGCCATATTCTATCTTGAGAGAAAAGCAAAATAGAGATTAAATAGCTGTGTAGGGAATGCAGAGAAAAGTGAAGAAAAATTTAGAAAAAGAAAATAAAAATAAAGAGGGGACCAATGGTAGCTATTCCATTTCTTAAACCCTACTATATTCTCGCTCTTGGAATCTATAAAACATCTCTTTAAGTTATATTTGTTTGTAAAGAGCCTTAATTAAATAAAGACCATTAATTATATGCTTCTTTTTTTCTTTTCCTTTGTTTTTATTTTTTTCTCTTTGTTTTTGATTTTCTGTAACTAGTATTATTATGGAATTGACAAAGGTTATCTGCTGAAAATCAATGTCACTTTCATATTCTTTATTCAGTTTTCAATTTAGAGCTGTTAATTCTGTACAAAGCACTAAAATTAGTTTTAAGAAGACTCATTTATGACACTTGGTTATTATTAAACAAATAAATTGTTACTATTTAAAACAATTTTGATAAATATTATTTAGAAATAATATTTATACACATCCTGTATTTATAAGCTCTGTCTGTGTTTAACTGTTCAGAACAGATAGATTTAACATTATTCTCCATTCAGTCTTCATATAGTCTTTAAACCAATTATTTGTGCCAATGAATCCATATTATTTCTGAACTTTCATAAGAGATATAATTCTCTGGGTCAGAAAATGGTCTGACAACACTCATACACAGGAATAGTTTTAAATTTCATGAAACTTGAATTGAGGATTTACTTATTTCCAAAAATTGTAAGGGGTTTATAAACTGACTGGGAAATATAGTGTTGCATCTCTGCTATCTGAATGCTGGTGGAATGAGCCTATATCCATTTACCATATTGCTCCTCAGTTCAGAGACCCATGACTTCTACCATCAGAAAACTAGGTAGTATGGCCTAACAATTATTTGCACATATCTGAACACTATTTGGCAAGGAGCTGGATGAATATTTATCTTAGTTCAGCAGTGCTAGACTAAATACACAATTGCTAAATACTGGAGGTTTTTCTAGCAGTTAGACATAATTATCTTGGAGGTAAATAATCTGACAACATTCATATTTTCATCCTCCATATGCAAAGCTGAGAAAGAGATTAAAACATAATTCAAAAATTTGCATTTTTCTAATAAACTACAATGAGATATTTCCTCATGCCATTCAGAATGGCCATCATCAAAAAGTCTACAAATAATAAATGCTGGAGAAGGTATGGAGAAAAAGAAACCTTCCTACACTGTTGGTGGGAATGTAAATCAGTGCAACTGCTATGGAGAACAGTATGGATGTTCCTTAAAAAAACTAAAAAATAGAGTTAACATATGATCCAGCAATTCCTTTCTGGGGCATTTATCCAGGAAAGATGAAAACTCTAATTCAAAAAGATATATGCATTCCAATGTTCATAACATTATTATTTACAATAACCAAGACATGGACAAAACCTAAATGTCCACTGACATGAATGGATAAAGAAGCTGTGGTATGTATATACATATATAAATATATATCTATGTGTATATATACAGAATATTACTCAGCCATAAAAATAGAATAAAATAATGCAATTTGCAGCAACATGGACAGACCTAGGGTGAAGTATTCAGACAGAAAAGACAAATATCATATGGCATTACCTATAGGTGAAATCTTAAAAAAATTAAACAAATTAACTTATTTACAAAAGAGAAATAGACTCACAGACACAGAAAAAAACTTTTGCTGCCAAAGGAGAAAGGGGGTAGGGATGAATTAGGAGTTTGGGATTAACATATACACACTATTATATATATAATAGGCAAAAAATAAGGACCTACTGTATAGCAGAGGGAACTATATTCAATATCTTGTAATAAACTATAATGAAAAAGAATATATATATGCATAACAGAATCACTTTGCTATACATATTAAACTATCACAACATTGTAAATCAACTATATTTAATTTAAAAATTTAAAAAATGTATATAAAATGTTTTTAAAAGTGTAGGATCAATGATAGCTAGCATTCCCTGTAATGACAAAATAATTGTTTAAGTTTTTAAGAAAAGTTCTTGTTTGTGAAAAAACAGGAAAAACAATTTGGCCTCCCAAACATAGCACAAAGCAAGAAAAAACACCTTAATTATGAAGACTTAGAAGAATAAGAAATCGTAAAATATAAAAGTATTCAAGCGTATGTGGTTCTGAAAACTATAATCATTAGTTAATACAAAGAGTAAAGACTTTTGATATGAAGTTGAATGGGTTAAAAAAAAAAGCAAATGAGATAATAAGCAAGATAAAGGCATAGAGAAAAATAAAATATTTCCTATTGAAGACTAACTTTAGAAACTCCTTCAGTAACTATAAAATTGAAGAAAACAGAATGGATTAAAAAGACATGGATAAAGGACCTTTAAGATGGTGGAGGAATAAGACATGGAGATCACCTTCCTCCCCACAAATACATCAGAAATACATCTACGTGTGGAACAACTCCTACAGAGCAACTACTGAATGTTAGCAGAAACCTCAGAGTTCCCAAAAGACAGGAAACTCTCCCATGTATCTGGGTAGGGGAAAAGAAAAAAACAGAGACAAAAGAAAGAGATGGGAACTGCACCTGTGGGAGGGAGCTATGAAGGAGGAAATGTTTTCCCAAACTAGGAAACCCCTTTGCTTGTGGAGACGGGGAGTGACAGGAGGGAATCTTCAGAGCCATGGAGGAGAGCACAGCAATAAGGGTGCAGAGGGCAAAGTGGAGAGATTCCCACACAGAGGATCAATGCCGACCAGCACTCACCAGCCCGAGAGGCTTGTCTGCTCACCTGCCAGGGTGGGTGGGAGATGGGAGCTGAGGCTTCAGCTTCAGAGGTCAGATCCCAGGAAGAGGACTGGGGTTGGCTCCATGAACACAGCCTGAAGGGGGCTAGTGCACCTCAAGTAGCCGGGAGGGAGTCCAGGAAAAAGTCTGGAACGCCTAAGAGGCAAGAGACCATTGTTTCAGGGTGTGCAAGGAGAGGAGATTCAGAGCACAGCCTAAACGAGGTCCAGAGATAGACGTGAGCTGCAGCTATCAGAGCGGACATGAGAGATGGGCATGAAATGCTAAGGCTGCTGCTGCAGCCACCAAAAATCCTGTGTGCAAGCACAGTTCAGTATCCACACTTCCCCTCTCAGGAGCCTGTGCAACCTGTCACTGCAAGGGTCCCGTAATCCAGGGACAAATTCCCCAGGAGAACACACAGCACGCCTCGGGCTGTTGCAATGTCATGACGGCCTCTGCAACCGCAGGCTCACCCTGCATTCCATACACCTCCCTCCCCCTGGACTGAGTGAACCCAAGCTCCCTAATCACCTGATACTTTAACCCCATCCTGTCTTCCTATCTGAGTGAAGAACAAACGCCCTCAGGTGACCTGCACACAGAGGTGGGGCCAAATACAAAGCTGAACCTCAGTAGCTATGCGAACAAAGAAGACAAAGGGAAATTTCTCCTAGCAGCATCAAGAGCAGCAGATTAAATTACCACAATCAACTTGATGTATGCTGCAACTCTGGAAGACCTGAATAGACAACAAATCATCAGAAAATTGAGGCGGTGGACTGTGGGATCAAGTGTAGACTTGCAGTATTTATATATTTCCTTTTTCTCTTTTTCTGAGTGTGTATGTGAATGCTTCTTAGTGTGGTTTTCTCTGTATAGCTTTGCTGTTACCATTTGTCCTAGGGTTGTGTCGCTCCATTTTATTTTGTTATTTTCTTTGTGCTTGTTTTATTAGTATAGTTTTAGTGCTTGCTATCATTGGTGGATTTGTTTTTTGATTTGGTTGCTCTTTTTTTTTCTTTTCTTTTTTTCTTACTTTCAAATTATTTATTTTTGTTTTTATTTTAATAACTCTTTTATTTTCTTTCTTGTTTACTCTTTCTTTCTTTATTTTTCTTCCTTCTCTCCTTCCTTCCTTCCTTCCTTCCTTCCTTCCTTCCTTCCTTCCTTTCTTTCTTTCTTTCTTTCATTTCTTCTCCCATTTCTTCTGAGAAATGTGGCTCAAATGGTCTTCGTGCTTCAGCCAGGTGTCAGGTCTGTGCCTCTGAGGTGAAAGAGCCAAGTTCACAACATTAGTCCACCAGAGACCTCCTGGCTTCATGTAATATCAAACAGTGAAAAGCCATCCCAGAGATCTCCATCTCAATGTTAAGAACAAGCTCCACATAACGAGCAGCAAGCTCCAGTGCTGGACACCCCATGTCATGCAACTAGAAAGACAGGAACATAAGCCCACCTATTAGCAGAGAGGATGCTTAAAATCATAACAAGGTAGCAGACAACCCAAAGCACACCAATGGATGTGGTCCTGCCCACCAGAAAGACAAGATCCAGTATCATCCACCAGAACAAAGGCACCATTCCCCTCCACCAGGAAGCCTACACAACCCACTGAACCAAACTTACCCATTGGGTGAAGCAACAAAAACAATAGGAACTACTATGAATGTGCAGCCTGTGAAAAGGAGACCCCAAACACAGTAAGTTAAGACAAATGAGAAGATAGGAAAACACAGAGCAGATGAAAGAGCAAGATAAAAACACACCAGACAAAAGAAATGAAGAGGAAATAGGCAGCCTATGTGAAAAAGAATTCAGAGTAATGGTAATAAAGATGATCCAAAATCTTGAAATAGAATGGAGGAGATACAAGAAACGTTTAACAAGTACCTAGAAGAACTAAAGAGCAAACAAACAATGAGCAAGAACACAATAAATGAAATTAAAAATTCTCTGGAAGGAATCAATAGCAGAATAACAGAGGCAGAAGAACGGATAAGTGATCTGGAATATAAGAGTGGAAATAACTACCACAGAGCAGAATAAAGCAAAAAGAATGAAAGGAATTGAGGACAGCTTCATAGACTTCTGGGACAAAATTAAATGCACCAATATTCGAATGATAGGGGTCTCAGAAGAAGAAGAGAAAAAGAAAGGGACGGAGAAAATATTTGAAGAGATTATAGATGAAAACTTCCCTCATAATGGAAAGGAAATAGTGAATAAAGTCCAAGAATCATGGAGAGTCCCATACAGGATAAATCCAAGGAGAAACATGCCAAGACACAAATTAATCAAACTATCTAAAATTAAATACCAAGAAAACATATTAAAGCAGCAAGGGAAAAACAACAAATAACATACAACATATGTTATTTGGGAATAACATATGGGAATCCCCATAAGGTTAACAGCTGATCTTTCAGCAGAAACTCTGAAAGCCAGAAGGGGGTGGCAGGACATATTTAAAGTGATGAAAGGAAAGAAGCTACAACCAAGATTACTCTGCCCAGCAAGGATATCATTCAGATTTGACAGAGAAATTAAAATCTTCACAGACAAGCAAAAGCTAAGATAATTCAGCACCACCAAACCAGCTTTACAACAAATGCTAAAGGAAATTCTCTCAGCAGGAAACACAAGAGAAGGAAAGGACCTACAATAACAAACCCCAAATAATTAAAACATGGTAATAGGAACATACCTATTGATAACTAACTTAAATGTAAATGGATTAAATCTTCGAACCAAAAGACATAGACTGGCTGAATGGATACAAAAACAAGACCCATATATATGCTGTCTACAAGAGACTCACTTCAGACTTAGGGAAACATACAGACTGAAACTGAGGGGGTGGAAAAAATAATTCTATGCAAATGGAAATCAAAAGAAAGCTGGAGTAGCAATTCTCATAGCAGACAAAAGAGAATTAAAAAAAAAAGACTATTACAAGAGACAAAGAAGGACACTACATAATGATCAAGAGATCAATCCAAAAAGAAGATATAACAATTGTAAATATTTATGCACCCAAAATAGGAGCACCTCAATACATAAGGCAAATACTAACAGCCATAAAAGGAGAAATCAACAGTAACACATTCATTGTAGGGGACTTTAACACCCCACTTTCACCAATGGAAAGATCATCCAAAATGAAAATAACTACAGAAACACAAGCTTTAAATGATACATTAAACAAGATGGACTTAATTGATATTTCTAGGACACTCCATTGAAAACAAACAGCATACACTTTCTTCGCAAGTGTTCATGGAACATTCTCCAGGATAGATCATAACTTGGGTCACAAAGCAAGCCTTGGTAAACTTAAGAAAATTAAAATTGTATCAAGTATCTTTTCCAACCGCAAAGCTATGAGACTAGATATCAATTACAGGAAAAAATCTTTAAAAACTACAGACACATGGAGGCTAAAAAATACAGTACTTAATAACTAAGATATCACTGAAGAAATCAAAGAGGAAATCAAAAAATGCCTAGAAACAAATGACAGTGAAAACACGATGACCCAAAACATATGGGATGAAGAAAAGCAGTCCTAAGAGGGAAGTTTATAGCAATACAATCCTATCTCAAGAAAAAAGAAATATCTCAAATAAACAACCTAACATTACACCTAAAGCAATTAGAGACAGAAGAACAAAAATACCTCAAAGTTAGCAGAAAGAAAGAAGTCATAAAGATCAGATCAGAAAAAAATGAAAAATAAATGATGGAAACAATAGCAAAGATCAATTAACCTAAGAGCTGGGTCTTTAAGAAGATAAACAAAATTGATAAACCATTAGCCAGAATCCTCAAGAAAAAAGGGAGAAGTCTCAAATCAATAGAATTAGAAATGGAAAAGGAGATCTAACAATTGACACTGCAGAATTACAAAGGATCATAAGAGATTAGTACAAACAACTCTATGCCAATAAAATGGGCAACCTGGGAGAAATGGACAAATTCTTATAAAAGCACAACCTTCCAAGACTGAAACAGGAAAGTATAAAAAATATAAAGAGACCAATCACAAGCACTGAAATTGAGGCTGAGATTAAAAATCTTCCAACAAACAAAAGCCCAGCACCAAATGGCTTCACAGGTGAATTCTATTAAACATTTAGAGAAGAGCTAACACATATCCTTCTCAAATTCTTCCAAAATATAGCACAGGGAGGAACCCTTCCAAACTCATTCTATGAGGCCACCATCACCCTGATACCAAAACCAAAGATGTCACAGAAAAAGAAAACTACAGGGTAATATCACTGATGAAAAAAGATGCAAAAATCCTCAACAAAATACTAGCAAACAGAATCCAACAGCACATTAAAAGGATCATACACCATGGTCAAGTGAAATTTATCCCAGGAATGCTAAGATTCTTCAGTTTACACAAATCAATCAATGTGATTTCACTATATTAACAAATTGAAGGATAAAAACCATAAGATCATCTGAATAGATGCAGAAAAGGCTTTCAACAAAATTCAACATCTATTTATGATAAAAAACCCTCAAAATGTAGGCATAGAGGGAACTTACCTCAACATAATAAAAGCCATATATCACAAACTCACAGCCAACATCATTCTCAAATGTGAAAAACAGAAACCATTTCCTCTAAGATCAGGAATAAGACAAGGTTGTCCATTCTCACCACTATTATTCAAATAAGATTTGGAAATTTTAGCCACAGTAATCAGAGAAGAAAAAAAATAAAAAGAATCCAAACCAGGAAAGAAGCAATAAAGCTGTCACTTTTTGCAGATGACATAATACTATATGTAGATAATCATAAATATGCTACCAGAAAACTATTAAATCTAAGCAATGAATTTGGTAAAGTAGCAGGATACAAAATTAATGCACAGAAAGCTCTTGCATTCCTATACACTAATGATGAAAAATCAGAAAGAAAAGTTAAGGAAACACTCCCACTTACCATGGCAACAAAAAGAAGAAAATGCCTATGAATAAACCTAGCTAAGGACAGAAAAGACCTGTATGCAGAAAACTATAACACACTGATGAAAGAAATTAAAGATGATACCAACAGATAGAGAGATATACCATGTTCTTGGATTGGAAGAATCAACAGTGTGAAAATGACTCTACTACCCAAAGCAATCTACAGATTCATTGCAATCCCTATCAAACTACCAATTGAATTTATCACAGAACTAGAACAAAAATTTCACAATTTGTATGGAAACACAAAAGACCCTGAATAGCCAAAGCAATCTTGAGAAAGAAAAATGGAGCTGGAGAAATCAGGCTCCCAGACTTCAGACTATACTACAAAGTTATAGTAATCGAGACAGTATGGTACTGGCACAGAAACAGAAATATAGATCAATGGAACTGGATAGAAAGCCCAGAGATAAACCCACACACATATGGTCACCTTCTTTTTGATAAAGGAGGCAAAAATACACAATGGAGAAAAGACAGCCTCTTCAATAAGTGGTGCTGGGAAAACTGGACCACTGCATGTAAAAGAACGAAATTAGAACACTCCCTAATACCATACACAAAAATAAACTCAAAATGGATTAAAGAAAAAAATGTAAGTCCAGCCAGTATAAAACTCTTAGAGGAAAACATAGGCAGGACACTCTATAATATAAATCACAACAAGATCCTTTTTGACTTACCTCCTAGAGAAATGGAAATAAAAACAAAAATAAACAAATGGGACCTAATGAAACTTAAAAGCTTTTGCACAGTAAAGGAAACCTTAAATAAGACAAAAAGACAACACTCAGAATGGGAGAAAATATTTTCAAATGAAGCAACTGACAAAGGATTAATCTCCAAAATTTATAAGCAGCTCATGCAGCTCAATATCAAAAAAAACAGCAACCCAATCCAAAAATGGGCAGGAGAGCTAAATAGACATTTTTCCAAAGAAGATATACAGTTTGCCAACAAACACATGGAAGGAGACTCAACATCGCTAATCATTAGAGAAATGCAAATCAAAACTACAATGAGGTATCACCTCACATCAGTCAGAATGGCCATAATCAAAAATCTACAAAACAATAAATGCTGGAGAGGGTGTGGAGAAAAGGGCACACTTTTGCACTGTTGGTTAGAATGTAAATTGATACAGCCACTCTTGAAAACAGTATGGAGGGTCCTTATAAAACTAAAAATAAAACTACCATACAATGCAGCAATCCTACTACTAGGCATATACCCTGAGAAAACCATAATTCAAAAAGAGCCATGTACCACAATGTTCATTGCAGCTCTATTTACAATAACATGTTCATGGAAGCAACCTAAGTGTCCATCAACAGATGAATGGATAAAGAAGATGTGACACATATATAGAATGGAATATTACTCAGGCATAAAGAAAATAAAATTGAGTTATTTGTAGTGAGGCAGATGGACCTAGAGACAGTCATACAGAGTGAAGGAAGTCAGAAAGAGAAAAACAAATACTGTGTGCTAACATATATATATGGAATCTAAAAAAAAAAAAAAAAAGGTTCTGAAGAATCTAGGGGCAGGACAGGAATAAAGATGCAGACGTAGGGGATGGACTTGAGGACACAGGGAGGGAGAATGGTAAGCTGGCACAAAGTGAGAGAGTGGCATGGGCATATATACACTACAAATGTAAAATAGATATCTAGCAGGAAGAAGCTGCATAGCCCAGGGAGATCAGCTCAGTGCTTTGTGACCACCTAGAGGGGTGGGATGGAGAGGGTGGGAGGGAGATGCAAGAGGGAGGATATATGGGGATGTGTGTATATGTATAGCTGTTTCACTTTGTTATAAAGCAGAAGCTAACACACCGTTGTGGAGTAATTATACTCCAATAAAGATGTTTAAATTAAATAAATAAATAAATAACTAGCTACTAAGAGAATTATAATGTATAAGCTTTGATTTTTAGACTAAACTTAGAAATATAAATGTAAGTTTTAATTATATTTTTCCATATCTGTGAGGAATCCAAAATGCTTGTTATAGCTGTTTCTAGCTTCATCAAAAAGAAGCAATTATGTAAAATATATAGGGTAGTTAATATGAAGCAAAATTATTGGCATACATTCTAGTACATTACTAACTTCACTGTAAATGGGGTAGATTTTTTTGCATAGTTTATCAGTCAGATTATTTATAATTAATAGTCCAGCTGTATTATGTTTAAAGAAGCACTGTAAGGGAAAAGAAGAGTTTGGAAACAAAGAGATGAGCAGATTATTTAAAAAAATACCAAAGGCATTACATTATGTCAGTTAAAGATGGTATTAAAAGTTGCATTATAATTCAGGACAAAAACATATATTAAATAATAATAAAACACAATTTATGAATAAAAAATTAATCATAAAAGTATATTCAACTGTTAGAATGACTATTATTTCAAAAAAAGATAAGTGCTGTCAAAGATGAGAGGAAAAGGGAACACTTGTGCACTATTGGTGGTAGTGTATATTAGTACAGCCACTGTGGACAACACTATGGAGATTTCCCCCAAAAAATTTAAAATAAAACTCCTATAAGCTCCAGCAACCCCACTTCTGGGTATATTTCCAAAGGAAATGAAATCAGGATCTCAAAGAAATACCTGAACCCCAAGTTCATTACAGCATTATTTGCAACAACAAAGACATGGAAACAACCAAAGTGTCAATGGATGAATATAACAGAAATGATTCCATTGTATCCATGAATATATGGTTATAATGGAATACTTTTCAGCTATGAGAAGGAAGGAAATCCCACCATTTACAACAACATGCATGGACCTTGAAGGCATTATGCCAAGTCAGACAGAGAAAGACAAGTATTGTATGATCTTATTGATGAAATCTAAAAAAGCTGAACTCATAGAAACAGAGTAGATTGGTGGTTAGCAGTGGGGTGGGTGGGAGAAATGAGTGATGGTTGTCAAATGATACAAACTTCCGGTTATAAGATGAATAGGTTCTGAAGACCTAATGTAAAGCAAGTTGACTTATATGTTAACAATTATATATTGAATACTTGAAAGTAAAGGGAGTAGATCTCAGATGTTCTCATCAGACACAAGAAATAGTAATTGTATGAGGTTATGAATGTAATCAATTATGGAATAAAATTATTTTTAATGCAGGACAATAAAATTTTTAAACATAACATTTTCTCTCTGCCTGTTTAAGCAACTAACATTTCCCCCTTAGTGTGCATTGTGCACCTGCATTGTACATTAGCTAGATCCCCTTAGAAGAAACAGAAATGCCTATTCACTAAAAAGATAAAAATTTAAAATAATTTCCTCCTGACACCACAAAAGTAATTCCTTCGTAGATAACATTCCTTTCTCAATAACCCACTCTTCACCTTGTTGGACTATGTAAACTGTCAGTATGCTACTTTGATGTATAACCGTTTGTCTCAAAAACTTATATTGATATAATTGTGCCTTGACCTCTAACAGGTGGAACAGTTCTCAGAGCTTTCTCATGTTGGCTCAAGTAAAAATTTCCATTTCTTTCCTGGTTAACTACTAATTTTTTGTCAATATTAAAATTATTATGGCAATAGTTTCAGAATACATATGCATATCAAATCATCATGCAGTACACCTTAAACTTACACAATGTTATATGTGAAATATATCTCAATAAAGCTGGAGAAAATAAATAAAAGTAAATAAATAAATACTTGCTGACCCAAACATTCAATTTACCTGAATTTATCTTGCAGTAACAATTACACTCATGTAAGAAAGATAAATAATCCTTGTGGAGTTCTTCAAATTTGCAAAATATTAGAATTAATCTACATATCTATCAACAGATGAATGTTTAAGTAAACTATGGCAAGTCTATTTTGTACTTTTGTATTAAGTACTAATATGGAAAATATCACAAGACATACCTGTAATTTTTATTTAAATGAGTATATAATGAGTAAATGAATTTATGTGCTGAGGTGTGTGTCACCATTTGTGGAACAAAAATGGAAAAAATATACAAAAATAACAAAATGTATAACTTTAGAATTGTGATTACTAATATTGAGTTCTGGGATCAGAGTGCCTGCATTTGAATTTTGGCTCAGTATTTTACAAGTTGTGTACTTATGAAGCTTAAGAAGAGTGCCAGAGACTTTCTGAAGGTTGGCTGGGAGACCCAAGGTTCCAGCTTTGTCAGGGCAAAGAGCAAAAATGCCAAAGTGATTTGAAAGGGTTTCAGACAACTAGTAAGTTGAAATTAATAGGGGAGAGGGAATGAAAAGAAACTTGATTAACACAAAATCATGATGAAAGAGTAAAATAAAAATATAACAATGAATAATTAGTAGTAAACCCAAAATAAGTAAAATAAATAAAACCAAATAGATTGTTTATCACTGTAAATGGAAATGATTTAAATCTCCTTCATAAAAGACAAAATTGAAGTATCTCAAAGTGGTTACAGAGCAAAATTTGACACATTACCAAGGATACATCAAATATAAAAGGACAAAGAAACGTAGAAGAAAAAAAATGGGAAAGAAATGCTGTGAAAAGTAAACAAATGGTAAGCAGGAGTAGAAATAAACCATGTAAAGTGAATTTCAAAAGCACTAAAGGAGACAAATAGGAATATCATATCTAATGATATTTGAACCACTGGACTACAAAAAATATATACATACAGTTATACACATGTGTTATGTATGTGAAGAGAGAGAAGCAGAAAGAAAAAGGAAAGAGATTGTTTTATTTTGCTAGACTAAAATGTTCCTTTAATGTTGTATTTGTGGCAGTTCTGTGTTGTCTAAAACAAAGGTAAAGATAATACATCTTGCAAACAAACTCTGGCTTTCACAGTACCAAAAGATTTGCAATGAACACACTCCCAACTGCCATCCTCATCTCAACCCTGCTGTTCAGATGTTCTTACTTTAAAATATTTATCTCTGTGTTTTGAATATGTGCAGAGTATTATTTAATATTCATTTTAGACCCTATTATTGACTTCCTACTGAGGGATCAACTCATTCATCTTTTTCCCTTAATTCCTTCTCTCACCCATAAGACCTCTTCTGCATTTTCTCAATATTGTTCTGTCATATTTTAATTAAAATTATCTACACATAATTATGCCTTTGGGAATATTGTGTTATAATTGCATTTTTGCCCTTCCTCCTCTTTTTAAGTTAATTGCATTTTAAGAGCCTTTTTGATGTTTTGGTTGTGTTTGTGTTATTTATTAACTTTACTCATTTAAATATTTAGAAATGTTTAAAACTTCATATTTAGTACTTTATTAAGTCTGATCCCTGCACCCTCCTTCCTGAAATAGTCTCCCACTTTCTGACTTCAATCAAAAACCTATGCTGAGGTTACCTTTGATTCCAGTCATAGATTGCAGGCACTCTGTATTGCTCTGTTCCTTGAAGCACATATACTATCATTTCTGAGGAGTAATATTGAATTTCTGACCTTTTTTTAATACCATCTTTCTCAATTGGTAACTTTGTGAATTTTACATTTCTGAGTTTAAAAAGTAGTATATCATAGGAACTTGAAGCATTGCTCTCTTGTCTTCCAATAACTAATGTAGTTCTTGAAAAGGTGGCTGCCATATTGGTAGATAATCTGTGTGTTTTGTTTTGCTTCATTTTGTTTACCTCATTAGCAGCTTTTAGTTTTAATATTTTTCCAGATGTATTAAAATCTCATGAAAATATGCCTTGCTATGTGTGTTTATTTAATGTATTGTTCTCCTAATCTGAATAGTATAATTTTTCTCAACTATTTCCAATATTCTTTGGCAGATTTTTTTGTTTGCTCTGTTTTCTCTGTAGGTTATGGAAAATTATATAAATTATATAAATCAGATGTTGAATTTCCTGAAAATCTACTCTATATCTCTTATTTTTTCCCCTGTTTCTTTTCTTTTCTTCTATTTTCTGAGGGATGTTTTGACTTTTTTTTTTTTAGAGTTTTCATTAATATTGCATAAATATATACAGTTACATTTTTTCCAGGAGTATTTCTTTCAGATTTTTCCCCATACCTACTCTGCTGTTGTCATTGTTAGTTAAGTGAATTTTTTTAAATCCTTATCATATATACCTAGAGAGCAATGGGTTTATATAAGGGAGATCCTAATAATTAAAATTTACAATTTTCATAGTCAAATTACATTAGCATTTTATAAGTAGAAAGAAACTGTTTTAAGAATAAACCAGCCACAGTAGTAAGAATATTTTGAACATTATATTTCAAAACATTGAAAAAAAGTCTCAATAAGAAAACATCATTTTTGCTAAGCATAACTCCATTTCATTGAAAGTAACTATTTCTGTAGTAGCAGTTAGCATTTTCACCTATGAGTTTCACACTCAGAACATGGAGATGCATTTAGGGAAGGGGAATTCCAGTGGAGCATTTAAGAAAACGTCATCTTATAAGTGTATAAGTAGGCTGCTTTGATCATTTTACCTAAATCTGTCTCCCTCTTGCCCCATACTTACAGTTTAATTAATTGACTTTTTAGCCCAAAATAGTGGTCTGTGATTAAACATCCTCCAGTAGTTAGCTCCACTTCATTTATTCAACTCTATTCCCTATCTTTCCCTAGGTTGTTCTCTAGTCAAAATTATTTTAATGCTATATTGTTCCTATTACTCCTATGACATGATTCATGTTAGATATGTGAAAGGACATACATACCTATTCTTTATTTTAGAAGCATTGATTCTTTAAAATTCTTTGAACATACTCATTAGAGAAGTGTTTGCTTAAATTTTCTTTTGTTTTCTCCAGGGCTATCTCTTCTTCCTTCAGGGTAATTATTTTTTTACATTCATTATTTATTATTTTGTCTTATAAATTTTCCTCAAGTGTCTGGTGGCCATAAGTTTATATATATAAGAATAAAACAGTACTACAAAGCAATTAGGCATTTAGTAACTTAGTGGTTCTTATCAACCAGCAAGCTTTGCTTTAGGTTAATTAAATCCAAAATGCCAAAGCTTTGATTTATTTTCTTCAGGACTATTTAAATTATCCAATAAAACTTCTTATCCTATCTAGGGGTATAGAAGTCTGACTGCTTGCACTCTAGATGCAGTGATGGGACAAGTTCTCAATACTGAAAATCAGTTGCTCTCTCCACTGTTGGCTCACTCTTTCCCTTCAAAAGTGGCATTCTTCACCCAGATCTCTCAGGGATTCCATGATGAAACCTACTTCTTTATTGTTCATATCATTCCTGGTGAACAACTTTTGTAGCAGCTTTTCTCTCTTTTATATAACACTATCTCCCCAGCAATTTTTATTTTAATTAAAAAAATTATATGTATTATTCACTTTATCTTTACTTTGAGATAATGGATAAATATATGTAGGCAATTTGTTATCTTTACTCAGAATGTTTTCAGTATCTCAAATACCCCAGTCCCAATTCTTAGGCTAGATATGAAGTCAAATCAATAGCCTGGAATGGAAGGATGTTGTGATGATTTTGTCTGTGGAAAAACAGAAAACAACTCTCTTCTAAAGCAAATACCAATGATTGTGTCTTTTAACCCAAGTACCATAAACATACATGAAGCATTATAAACTTGAACAAAAACTAAAGGGATTCAAGATGGGAGTCATGGGGCTATCTGGAGGAACAGCATTCAGAAAAAGTAAATAGTGAACAGCAAGTACAAGGCCTTGAGGTAGTACTATGTCATGTTAAAGGACTAGTAATAAAAATAGCATGCCTGAAGCTGAGTGAGTGAGAGTAGGGAAAATGATCATGTAAGACTTCATAGACTACTGAGATTTAGACTGTTAATCCAAGAGAGATGGAAGTGTACTAAAGAGGCTTGAGCAGATGAGCAATGAGATTTACCTTCATTTAGAAAGGATCAGTCTGGTTGAACTTTTAATGTGTTGAAAATAGAGTTTACAGAGGTAAGGACAAAAGCAGAACAATCAATGATATAATTCAGTATACTAAAAAAGATATATCCCTTGCATTTATTTAACTTAATTATGAAATGTGTTATTATGTTTTTATTGTTAAAATTTAAAATAAAATACATTTTTGCTATAATGATTGAATGATTTTTATTAACTTGATTATCACCTCAGACCCATGAAAACCACAAGAGCTCTGAGAATTTGATGAGGTTCACACAACATCCTCGGACATTACCAATGCTAATAGAATAATGAGTTTGATTAAATTCCATCTCCTTAGAGCCAGCGATATTGTACATTTTATTTGTTTATAGTTATAAACAAAAGGTCTGAAAAAATTTCCCACATGGCTATTAAAGAAACTGTATACTTAGTGCATATTAAGAGCATAAGTATTTGTCTAACTATGTAATATTACATTAATTTTGAATAAAAGTAATAATATCCTTAATTAGAAAAATGGGACTATATTGTAGGTGAGTCTGAATAAATAATAAAGTCAAGTATTAGAAATAATTGAAAAGAAGTAGAGAGTAGTTTGGCTGATTCAGAACAGTCAAATACAGGTGATTAGTAGAGCATGTTTGAAATGGCTGAAATGCTAGTTAAGAATAGTATTTGGGAAGAATAACCAATGAAATAAGTTGAGAGTAAAACCATAATGTAAAATATGAGGAATGTGGGAAGAGATGCCAGGACCTGGAATATAAAAGAACATGAACTGATAAGGCAAAAAAAGCAAAGGAGGGAGTCAGAAGTCAAAGGAACTATAATGGACAAAAAAGTTCAAGTCAGCTCTTGCACTTTATAGGAATTACACTAGAGCTTAATTAATATGGATTATTTTGACCCTAGATGGTCTCTATAAATAGAAATTCTATTTGAGGATGTTACCGTGGAGAACAAACCTAGTCCTATACTTTTCTAAAAGACCTTGCAATACTATGCTAGGGTTTTTTTTTGTTTGTTTGTTTGTTTGTTTTAACAAATATCTACCTTCCTGAACAGAATAAACTTCATAATTTTTGAGGCGATTACACATAAACATTCATAATTAAAAGTTTCTCTGAAAAGGTAAAAGTGTAATGATGAATATATTTGAACATATGGGGAAATGGGAAGAATGGTAGAATAACTCAAACAAACCCTTAGAATGTTATTCTAAATAACATTTTATAATTTTATAAATTATAAAATTATGTATGAGCATATAAGACAAAGTATGTAATAAAAATACATGAGAAAATAAAGAAAAAGAAGATGGTGTGTGAATATTTCTGACTTTTTGTATCAGGCTTCACATGCAAATAACATAACTGACACTGGACAATTTCAAGACAAAACATATTTTTTAATAAAATTGTATGTAATTTACAAGATTTTTGGCAGATAATTAGATTTAGAATCATACCACCTGTTATAAAAGCAAATTCACATGACAGACCTGACTCAATTAGACACTACTGGCACCTCTGGGCATTATACCAGCAGCTTGCTTGATGATACCATTGGTACTGAGCTTAGGATACTGCAGGTTGTGTCACCTATTCTATTGACTATGGTCTTGAATAAGGTTGTCAGAAGTACTTAAGGCCTTTGGAAACTAGATGTAAGAACTACATTTTCTTCCCTCAAAATGAAAGAAATGACACATATTGGAAAATGTTTTGTTAGCAGCAACTGAAGAAAACTATGTTTAGATACTTAATACACTGAGAGAAAACACAATCTGTTCCTATCTGAAAGAAAGAGTCTTAAGGAGAAAGGAAACTTGGGTCAAATGACAATAAATAGAAATAAAAAGTGTTTATCAAAGACTGGTACAATAAGGAACAACAGCAGACTATACTTAAAGTGTAATAGTAGAATTAAAACAGGGAAGGAAAGTGCAGGATTCACACTACTAGAAAATTAATTAAATGGAAAACATCATGAGAAATCTTTATGGTATGCAAAGGGAAATGACAATAGGATGAAAACAATGAGGTAATGGATAACAGCCATGAAGGATAGGGAATAGAAGAGTTTCAAAGAAGAACATAAAATCTTGGAAAAACTATCATAAAATCTATATAGCCCCCAAAATTATCAAGTTGAAAAATATATTGAATACGTACATTAAAATTCTGATGCTGTCTTTTGAAAAGAAAATAATCATCTAGAAAAACCCTATCATTTTTCCAAATTCAAGGATGACAAGTAACTGGACAAAACACAATATTGTTTTTTTTCAAACTGGATAGTTGCTGTTTGGCATCACAAAGTTTCAGAAGAATGAAGCAATTACTACAGAATTTAGGCCAAAATTTTTTTGATCTGAGAGTTTTGTATTCAGCCAAGCTCTCATTTATTTGTGATGAACGTAAATGATATAATTATCTCTTCAGTAACTCACAAATATATCACTCACAGATAAACAAATCTTTAAAAATTGCATGCAATCAAACTCCAACAGGTAAAGAAATTAATAAATATATCTTAAGAAGGGATAGTTGTGTAATACATTTTTTTGCTTATCTTACTTCATTCAGTTAAAAGATAAAATCAAGAATCAAAATGTATACTATTAAAGTGAATTATTGAAATGGAGACCAAACTTGACCTTGCTTCTACATTTGCTTTTGTTGCCTCCCTTCCTTTGCCATGAAGTGTCTCTTGATCCTTGTCTATATCTCAGATTTGAATGGTATTTTTTAATTGCTAAAAATTTAGCAAGTAATGTTCAATTACACATGTAGTAAATAATTTGGATTATTTCTACAGCTATTTATACTTCAGATAAGATTTACTAAACACATATTTCTTAATTCAGAGAATAGTTTTTTTTAAGTTGTCTTTATAATGAAAGAGCTTGAGTAATGCTATTTTCCATCTTTTGATTCACATAAGAGAAACGGAACCATTATTTAAATTAAAATATATCTTTTCAATATTTCCTTTTTAAAAAGTCATTAACCTAGGAAGACCTGTGAAGGTCTTGGCATAACTAATTCAAAATAAATTATTACAAATTGATTTCAAAACTAGCAATATTTCATATAGCAAAAAAACACCAAAAGCAGAGACAAAAACAAAATTGTTAATAATAACTTTATCTGAGTGATGTTTAGGTTCAAATGTTTCCATTTTATTATTTTTCAGTGATTCTGGCTTATCAGAAAACCAGACAAAATGAAGTTACTAATAAAGGTATGTACAATTTTACTTGAACTATGACTATAATCACATTATGTAAAACTATTATTAGAGGTGGAAATCAGTAAAAATATAACTTTCAATTACTTGTTACTCTTATAACTGAAGTATATGAAATATGGGAGTGCCTAGTTATTTGATGTACTAAAAACAACTCAGTTATGATAAACAAACTAAATTAAGACTTTGCACTTTTCTTAGTCTTTCAGTCTTTCAGTTTCAGAAAGTCTTTCAGTCTTTCATCCTGCTTATACTAAACACTTACTAAAAATCAGTGCCTATTTGTAGTTTGTAGTTGAGTAGTAGCTCAAATGAGAGTATTCTGTAGCTATTGTTTGCACTTTGACCTATGCTCTTTAAAATAGTTGCTCTAACACTAAAAAAGGTTAAATATTTCTAGTTGCATTCATGCTTTTATATCCTCTCCCAAATTTATCTGACCCTAATATTAACAGACACTCTACTTTTAAACTGAAAGTGTACGTTAAATGTTAGTGACTGGGATCATTGGTTTGTTCTCACCATTGTAAGAGTTTGCTTGAAATGAAACTCTGTAAAGTGGAGAAAATAATTTTAAATTTACCAGTCACATATGGTCATTAGAAAGATAAAATTAATTTTTGTGTGTAAAAGAAGTATGCTAACAGTTTAAGGATTACACAAATACTAGCTAATCTTATCATTCTCTTCTTCCTGCAATGACTTGGACTACCACTTTATAACTACTATGTGTGAAAACACATTTAGGTTTGAGCACAATTATTTATAATGGGAACCATTAGCAGGAAGGCAGCCTGGCCAAAAATTCACAGAAGGGAAAGAATCAATACTTGACAGGGATCAGAAAACTGGGGAGTTCTCTCTGTCTCTCTGTCTCTCTCTCTCTCTGTTTCCTTATCCCTCCCCTTCTCCTTTTACTCTCTCTAACACACATAGACATGGACACACACACTCCTCTCGCTTATTTCTGCGTACCTATTGCCTTCTTCCTTTGTCAGTATCTCAGGTCATATGGTAACCAAACAATAACTGCCACAACTCCCAGATTATCTATCTCATTATTGAAAGGCCTAAATGACTCTCATACATAGTTACAAAAATATGGAAAATGTTATCTCACTAACATGAGTAAGATATTAGATTGCCCTATCATGTAATCCTATCATTAATGGTCAGGGAGACTTTTTTCATATTGGTACAAACATGCCTTTTAATTTGTCCTTCTCTGGACATAAGCCATGTATCAAATGTCATTGCAATAGGAGCTGATATCCTACTAAATTTCCACTCCAGGTTTGGAGAAATGTTCCAAACATTTCAAGTGTTGTTGGAGATCCTAAAATATAAAATTTGATGAGTATATACTTATTTATTTCATTTCTCTTACTTTTATCTATTGACACTAATGAAAATATTTAAAGAGTGATGTCAGTGACCAAAATTCTCATGGTTTGAATAGGAAACTAAAACCAAATTCCCTTTAAATATATTCCAGATTCCCTGACACATCAAATATTAATAGAATACAAAATGTAAGATAATTTATTAAAATTGTTTTTGTTCAGTAGTTTAATTGCACTTAAAGTCAACAATAGTACAATATATTCCTTTTGAGATCATCAGAGGAACATGGATACATTTGTTTATAATGAATAACTTTTTTATTTTTATAATCTAAGGCACTAAGATTTAAGCCTCTTTCCTATTATTGCAACCACACTGGCATAAAAATAATAAAATTTAAATGACATTTATGTAGATTTTAAATATAAACAATAAAAATTTTGAATATATTTGAAAGTTCTTCTTCAAGAGTCAATGTACATTGTCAGTATGTATGTTACTGAGCTGTCAAAAATAAAATATCCAAATAGTATTTCCATAGTTTATGAGGGAAATCAAAGTCATCTAATAATTTTGAGAAATAGGAAGAGGTTGAGTTTGCTGCTATTCCTTGAACCACTAATCAGGTGTGAGTAGATTTTCACTTGTATATTATCATACCTGAATATTAGAGAGGACAAAAAAAAGAAGTAGGAAAAATAATTATGTGTATGTATTATGAGAATATAATAAGCTACTATATTCAAAGAGCATAGCCACTTTCCAAGACCATAACGTTATCAAATTGCACTTTAAGGACAAATAATTGTGATTCTTCTAGCTGAAATAACCATACTTAGAAAGAGTATCTCTCACTCAAAAAAAAGAAACAAAGAAAGAAAATAAAAATGAAATGCTTAACAAAAATTATATTCTTTAAAGGGAATAACAATTACAATCCAGTCACAGTAGAGAGGTGTAAGTTTGCTTGTTTGTTTCAAAATCTTCCTTTTCATAATTAAACCCTTGCTTACCGGAAATATGTAATAGTGAATTTGATTGGCTCTGGAAAATGGAGGAAGTAGTCTTTCACAAAGCATCTAAGGTATTGTACAAAACCTTTTCATAGGCTTAGGGAGAAAATCTTATTTTCTTACTACCCCAACCCCTACATAAACACATCCCTCCACAACAAGATTCTAAGCAAATCGCCTAATCTCTCAGGCTTGCAGATTCCATGGAAAGAGACACAGTTATGGCCTCCTCTCATTCTATCGCTCATTACTTTTGTAGCAAGTAATTTCATGTTATTTAACATTTTACACTTCAAATACTCAAGAGTAGGGTTAATTTACATGCATCACTAATACAGCTAAGGTCTTGTATAAGTGTGAATGAAGGAAGAAAGAAGAAAACCAGACCTGCAGGTAGGTAACCCTATATTTATACATTTATAATATAGGTCAGATTATTGGTTATGTTAATACAATGTAATTTACACAATCCCAGAGAAATATGTTTAAAGTTCATAACTAATTCTAATTGAAATCAGTTAAAAATCTTAAAGAATTAAAAAAATAAATGATCACTTACTTTTAAACTATACACCATCTGTACATGTAAGGATGCTAGGATTTAACTTCATATTAATTAATAACTGTAACATATGTTCCTGTAAGAATAAGAGCTTTTGTCTATTTTATTTAACAGGTGTTTGTATAAGATGTCACAGAGGAAATCATTCTCACTGAGCTCTTTTTGCAGAAAGCAACGGAAACTTGAAACAGTTTTTAGAGTGAAAAGGAAGGAAAGCAAGCCAGGTAGAAGAAATTACTCCCAAAGTGAGAACTGAGAAATAGTGTATTTAGAGTATGCTGCTACACTTTCCACTGGGGATCGCCACCACCACTAGGTGGTCCTGACACTAAGACACAATTCTACTGTTCTGCCACCACAACCTTTATGAATGAGTTCTAATATTTGCCTCTACACTTACATGAAATGATCCCATATGAAACATTCAGTGGGACTCTAAAAGGTGGAGCCTTGATCAAAATCTACACCTTAGCTAACAGGAAATACTGAGCTTTCTGAGACTTCTGTAATTACAAGTGGTGCCATGCTTTCCCAAGAGATTTACAAAATGAAAAATTCCACTGAAATACATGATCAGTATTGTAATATTATGCAAGAAATACTATTTAATAAATGCATGTTACTATGATATTAATTGCTTATTTTAAATTATTTTTCTAATTAACGTTGAAGAGTAAATATTGAACTTGGTTTTCTGTCGATAAACAAAGCTCATAGAAATCAACCATTAAATATGTGAGCAAAGATGCCTTCTTTGACTACTTTGAGAGAATGAAAATATCTATTTTCTTCCTTCTGAAGAAACAAGTTGCTGCCACGTTAAGGTAAGAGCAGAATTGAATATATCTTGGGACAAAGTATATTTAAACTGTCAAATGTAAACATATTTAGCTGAATGTTCTTTATAATTTTCAGAGGAGGAATTAGATAAGGGATAACACACATGCCTTATTCAAGAAAATAAAATTGTATACTTTTCCAGTCAAACGTACTTCTTTTTAACATCTTTATCGGAGTATAATTGCTTTACAATGGTGTGTTGGTTTCTGCTTTATAACAAAGTGAATCAGCTATACATGTACATATATCCCCATACCTCCTCTCAGTTGCATCTCCCTCCCACCTTTCCTATCCCACCTCTCTAGGTTGTCACAAAGTACCGAGCTGATCTCCCTGTGCTATGCGGCTGTTTCCAACTATCTATTCTACATTTAATAATGTACATATGTCCATGCCACTCTCTCACTTTGTCCGATCTTACCCTTCCCCCTCCCTGTGTCCTCAAGTCCATTCTCTACGTCTGTATCTTTATTCCTGTCCTGCCCTTAGGTTCTTCAGAACCTTTTTTTTTTTTTTAGATTCCATATATATGAGGTAACATCCAGTATTTGTTTTCTCTTTCTAGCTTCACTCTGTATGACAGACTCTAGGTCTATCCACCTCACTACAAATAACTCAATTTCATTTCTTTTTATGGCTGAGTAATATTCCATTGTATATATGTGCCACATCTTCTTTATCCATTCATCTGTCAATTGACACTAAGGTTGCTTCCATGTCCTGGCTATTGTAAATAGAGCTGCAATGAACATTGTGGTATATGACTCTTTTTGAATCATGGTTTTCTCAGGGTATATGCCCAGTAGTGGGATTGCTGAGTCATATGGTAGTTCTATTTTCAGTTTTTTAGAGAACCTTCATACTGTTCTCCATAGTGGCTGCATCAATTTACATTCCCACCAATAGTGCAAGAGGCTTCCTTTTGTTCTACACCCTCCCCAGCATTTACTGTTTGTAGATTTTTTGATGATGATCATTCTGACTGGTGTGAGGTGACACCTCATTGTAGTTTTGATTTGCATTTCTCTAATGCTTAGTGATGTTGAGCCTCCTTTCATGTGTTTGTAGGCCATCTGTTTATCTTCTTTGGAGAAATATCTATTTAGATCTTCTGCCCATTTTTGGATTGGGTTGTTTGTTTTTTTGATATTGAGCTGCATGAGTTGCTTGTGAATTTTGGAGATTAATCCTTTGTCAGTTGCTTCATTTGCAAATATTTTCTCCCATTCTGAGAGTTGTCTTTTCATGTTGTTTATGTTTTCCTTTCCTGTGCAAGAGCTTTTAATTTTCATTAGGTCTCATTTATTTATTTTTGTTTTTATTTCCATTTCTCTAGGAGGTGGGTCAAAAAGGATCTTGCTGTGATTTTTGTCATAGTTCAAACATACTTTGTAATGTAATGTAAAGCATGAAAATTTCATTACCACAAACATCTTTATCCCTAACCTGCAGATTGAAATGATGGAGTTCTACCAATTATCATGTGTAATACTTATGTGGTGCATTCATTTTTTAATAGTTATTAAGATGGAAATGGTGAATCGCAACCGAAGTTATATCAGCTGTACATTTGAATGTTATAATCAATTTATTAATAGTAATGTCAAAATAATGTGAAAATGGTAACTATCTCACAGATAGAAAAAGAGAATGAAGACAGCAAATTCTCATGTCACAATGAAAAGTCATTTGTAGTTGCAGCACTATTGGTGATATAGATTTTTGGAAAATTAAGAATCAAAGACTAAATCCTTTAAACTATTTCATGTTTGCATTGTTTAGTACAGTAGAAAAATAATTGAGAAACAAAAAGAAAAACATATTCCTCCGAGGTATAAAAACTAAGATCTTAAGAATTAAGATATATTTCAGACCTCTTTCATTAATTTTTCTTCTTTCCAACATCATTTCTTTTATTTTACTTTTCTCTGCTCTGAAGTTACTTTTTCAAACTGTATTACTTAAAAAATATTCCATACATACATACATCTTCCTTATGGTTTTGATGATATATTAGTAATAAAAAATTGATACTCAAAGTTAAATTATAAAAATGATATTTAAATTAAATAAAACTTAAAATAATATTTAAAATGCCAAAGACAATGATATTTCAGCTCAAAGGTAAAATCAAGGGAAACTTTGAAAAGTTTCTTTAGGTACATATTTAGGGTTTCTGAAATTATTTAATAATAATTTGCCTTTCTCAGAAAAGGTAAAACAAAAATTTTGTAAGAATTATTTAAATAAAAATAAAACTTTTACTATCTTAAGACAAAGTTACATATATGAACATGGGGCTGTGATTCCTTTGTACTATCAAAGTACATTTTAAATAGCAACATTTGGTTGATTGTGCACAGAAATTATAACACACTTTCACTGACTTAATTTTGCACAGGAGATGGACTATTTTATAGATATTTCTATTCTCTTTCCTATGTACAGTAATTTGGCATTGTTCAACATACATACAAATCCCTTAAAGTTGAATGCTCTCCTTGCATAGTACAGTAAAATATATTATCTTTCACATTGATACACTTTTTTATAATTAAATAATTTTTTCTTTTATTAAAAAAATTGAGATGTAATTTTCATACAGTAAAATGCACACATCTTGGTTGAATAATATGATGAGTTTTAACAAATGCAACAACTGTGTAATCCACATCCTTATCCTCATATAGAATACTTCCATCACCCCATAAAGTTCCCTAATATCACTTTAGCCTAAACCTTCTTTCTAGAGAGGAAATCCCACTTCTTATTTCTACTCCAATATATCAGTTTTGCCCCTTCCAAAACTTCTCATTAATAGAATTATGCAGTAAGTACACATTTGAGTCTGGCTCCTATAATCTAGCATAATGCTTTTGAGATTTATGCATATTATTGTGTGTGTCAGTAGATTATTCAGTTTTACTGCTAAATTCTATGATTAAGCTACAATTTGCTGATCCATTGTTTTGTTGATGGACATTTGTGTTGCTTCCATTTCTTGATTATCATGAATAAAGCTGCTATACATGTATCTCTAAAAGTCTGCTTATTGGCATAAGTTTTCATTTCTCTCAGCTAAATACCTAGAAGTGGAATTGTTGGGATATAGAGGAGGTGAATGTACAAGCTTAGAAGAAATTCTGAACTGTTTTCCAAGATGGTTGTATCACATTACAGTTCCAACAAAAATCTTTGAATGTCTTGGCTGTTCCATACCCTCACCAACATTTGGTATTTTCAGTAATTTTAATTTTAGCCATTCTAGAGGAAGAATAGTGGTATGTCATTATGGTTTTAATTTGTATTTCTCTGATTAAGGCAATGTTGACCACATTTGCATGTATTTATTGTCCATTTGTCTATATTCATTTGAGAACAGTCTTTTCAGGTACTTTGTATATGGTGTTTCATTGGGTTTTTTGTAAGAGTACATTTTATTCTGGATACAAATCTTGTATGTGCATTGCTTATATTTTATCTCAGTCAGTGACTTACTCGTTCATCTTTTTAACAGGGTGCCTTAAAGAGCAATTTTTTTTAATATTAATTTTTATTGGAGTATAGTTGCTTTACAATGTTGTGTTAGTTTCTACTGTACAGCACAATGAATCAGGCATACATAGATATATATCCCCTCTTTGTTGTATTTCCTTCCCATTTAGGTCACCGCAGTGCACTAAGTAGAGTTCCCTGTGGTATGCAGTACGTTCTCATTACTTGTCTATTTTAAACACAGTATCAATAGTATATATGTGTCAATCCCAACTCCCAATTCCTCCCATGCACACTTTCCCCCTTGGTATCCATACATTCATTCTCTATGTCGGTGTCTCTTTCTGCTTTGCAAATAAGATCATCTACACCATTTTTCTAGATTCCACATATATGGGTTAGTATACGATATTTGTTTTTCTCTTTCTGACTTACTTCACTCTGTATGACAGTCTCTAGGTCCATCCACATCTCTACAAATTATACAATTCTGTTCCTTTTAATGGCTGAATAATATTCCATTGTATATATGTACCACATCTCCTTTACCCATTCCTCTGTCAATGGACATTTAGGTTTCTTCCATGTCCTGGCTATTGTAAATAGTACTGCAATAAATATTGGGGTTCATATGTCTTTTTGAATTATGGTTATCTCAGGTTATATGCTCAGTAGTGGAATTGCTGGGTCATATAGTAATTCTATTTTCAGTTTTTTAAGGAACCTCTATACTATTTTCTATAGTGGCTGTATCAATTTACATTCCCACCAACAGTGCATGAGGGTTCCTTTTTCTCCACATCCTCTCCAGCATTTGTTGTCTGTAGATTTTTTGATAATGGCCATTCTGACTGGTGTGAGATGATACTTCATTGTAGTTACGATTTGCGTTTCTCTAATAATTAGTGATGCTGAGCATCTTTTCATGTGCCTCTTGGCCATCTATATGTCTTCCTTGTAGAAATGACTATTTAGGTCTTCTACCCATTTTTTGATTGGGTTGTTTGCTTTTTGATTTTGAGCTGCATGAACTGAGCAAAAGATTTTAGTTTTCATAAATTTCAATTTATTATTTTTTTCCTTTTATACTTACTATTTTCTGTGTCCTGTCTACAAAGTGTTTGCTACTCCAAGGTCAAAAATGTATCTCCTGGTTTTACTAGAAGCTTAATGGTTTTAGATTTTATGTTTATGTACATGATTCAAATTGAATTAATTTTATGTAAAATTTGAGGTAGAAGTTAACATTAATTTTCATCTATGTAGATATCCAATTTTTCAAGCACTATTTGATAAACAGACTTTCCTTGAGAGATACACAGTTATAAAACTGACACAGTAGAAATAAAAGAAAATTTGAATGACCTTAAATCTGTTAAAGATATTGAATCCATAATTGAGAAGCTTTATGAGTTGATTCATAATTAAGTAGGAAAACAGCACATTCAGAGAATATATTGGTAAATTTACTCAAACTCATAAGGAGGAAATAATATCAACCTTCCACAAACACATTCAGAGACTAATAAGGCAACACCAACGTGACAAGACTTTATAAGAATGCCTATATTTATAAGATATCAATATGCTCATGACCATAGATGGAAAGAATATTAGCAAATGAATTCAGCAATATTTAAAACATATAATAAAACAAGACCAAGTGGTATTTATTCCAAGAATGTAAGTTTGTTTCAACATCCAAAAATCAAAGTAATTTACCGAACTAACAGAATAAAGGAGTAAACTCATAATCATCTTAATAGATGCATGAAGACTTTTGAAAAAATTCAACACATTCATGAAAGTACTGTCAGCACACTAGGAATAGAAGGAACTTCCTCGATCTGATAAATGGTGTCTTCCTAAATGTCTCAACTAACGTGAAACTTAATGGTGAAACCTTAGACACCTTGATCCTATATTCCAGAAGAAGTAAAAGACATCTGCACCCACCAGTTCTATTCAACTTGTACTTCAAGTCCTAGTCAGTAAAAGAAAACAAAATGACCTCAAATACTAGACAGGGAAAAATAAAATTGCCTTATTCTCAGTTGACAGAAAATTTCAAGGACTCTACAAATGAACCACAAGAAATAGTGAGTGAATTTAGCAATGTCACAATTGTATTTCTATGTACTACTAATGAATAATTGAAAAATAAAATTTAAAATAATAGCATTTTCAACAATAAGAAAACATAAAAATACTTATAAATAAATCTAATGATAGATGCACTGGATTCTAAACTGAAAACAACAAGGTAATTCTGATCAAACAAAGTAGACCTAAATAAGAGAAGAGGTATAGTGTAATAATGAACTGGAATCAATAGCATTAAGATGTCAATATCTCCCAAATGTTCTATAAATTCATGCAACCTCAATCAAAACAGTAACAACACTTTAGGAGAAACTGATAAGGTGATTCTAAAAAATTATATGGAAGGGCAAAGGACTTAGAATAACCAAGATAATTTTGAAAAAGAACAAAATTTGCTGACTTACACTACCTCATATACAGACTTACTATAAAACCATAGTAATCTGGAAAGTGTAGTTCTGGCGTATGTATAGAAAAAAATAATAAAGGTCAGAATAGACTCACACATACACTCACTTGTTTTACTACAAAGCTACCAAAACAGTTCATTGGAAAATATTGCTCACATTTACATATGTTAGACTAGAAAAATTACCCTATGATGATTTCATGGACATATAATTATCTCCAAACTCACAAAAAAATTACCCTAAAAATAGACATACAATATTCCCACACTGAACTTTTAATTCTTACACATTAATATTCAGTAATGAAAATATTTTCTTTGAAAAACAAGCTGGGCATAAAATATATGCAATTCTTTATAACCCCTTTTAACAACTAGCCATTCGCTTTACTATTTTTCCAATATCATAATTTTGATTATCTTCATCTGAGGCAGGAGATCAAGCAAAGTTTTACCACTTGAAAACATACATTCCTGTAGCTTACTGAAACACAGTAAGTGCTTATACAATAATAGTCTTAAAATATACAATATTGCCATAGAATGATGACCAACTTTTTTGTTTCTCTTTGTTTACTAGGCACAGTTCTAAACTAGAAGTTTACTGTATCCCATCTATGTGGTACACAGTAGATGTTACATGCATATTTGTTAAAAGAATGAATGAATATGTTCTAATCATTAATGGAAAATGAAATCAACTCTGTGTGTTCTCTCCTTCAGGAGTCTATTAATTGACTACCAGCAAAATGTGGACTCTTTGGATGGAATTTACCTTAATGCATAAACTATTACATAAATCTGATACTCTATAATCAACTTATTTTACTGCTAGTACTCCCTAAAATAACAAATATTTACATGATAATGTTTTGTTTTTCAGAATTTCTGAACTACAGTAGCCCACATATGTGCCAAATGAATCTAAATACACAATTCATTTATACTGCTAAGCAGTGAAAATAGTTTTATACACAATTTAAAAAGTTACAAAACCCAAGCTTTTTTAAAACAATATTCTGTAAGCAAAAAGTGCTCTTTGTGTCTTCACTGTGTACTTCTCTGACTGGCCTGAGTCTTGCTCAGTCTTCCCATGACAAGCAGCTCAACAATCAATAATAAGTCACAGGAGCTAAAGGTCAAGAATTCTGCACCTCAGTGTTTCACATCTATCCTCAGTTCTTGACCTCTTATTTTTTAACTCTCACATGCAAAGTAGAATATTTTTTCTCATTTGTATTACATCGAAGTACATTCACATACACACATATCTACTGAAATACAGTGTCTGAATGTGGTCAGGATGAAGATGATGCATTTCAACACAAAATCAAACTAAGAATGGCATAAGATTAAGTTTTTGCCAAACCAGTTCTAACTATGACCAACTTAGAGGTAAATGTATTCCATCCATGTCTGGGCCATTGGTCCTGTATATCTCATTTGTTTCCCAAAGTTAGCCTAAATAGACATTTATTCTGTCATGAGCCACCTTGCTTATTTCAAAGAAATACAAGGACAAAAACAAATCCCAGAAAAGAGAAGACCTACAAAAAATAGTGAAATAAAATTTTAATATAGCTTTGAATCAGTGTGATTTTTAAAATCAGCGTAAGTATGGCAACATTTTTTTTCAGTGTCATAAAAACTATTCCTTAAACTGTTCTAGAGTTAACTATGACTGACAATTTTATTCATTTAGGAATCCTAAATGAACTTTCTTGAGTATGCTTCAGAGTTAAGCAATCATGTGACATTTTACGTATCTAACGTTTGTTCCTGCTGTAGTTGTACTATCTGTTATGCAGACAGACAGACACAATTAAATTCCCCAAGAGACTAAATGGTAGCCAAGAAGAGGAAGTCGTGACTGCTGGCAGTACATTGTCACTCACCTTTCTCTAGTGAATTAATTTGCCATGAGCATTCTTCATGTCAGAAGCAAAACCATTAGATCACCATCCAGAAAATGGACAGGAATTATATGATCTCTAGGAACTCTAATGACACAGTAATTATAATCTTCAGTAACTCAGTGGCTCAAGAGTTTTATTCATCTGTTATTTTAACTGACAGACATCTGTCTTAAATCTGTGGACCCTGTGTGGCTATTTCAAATGCCAACAGATACAGGATAATCAAAATAAACAAAATTCAGTTTAAAATGACAGAAAAGTTTGGTTGCTATCAGAAATAAATGTAGATAATAAATAGATAATTTATAGGTAGATGATCTAGATAGAGATATAGATGATAGATAAATATTGATAATAGAGAAATACTCTGTCTTTTATATAGCCTCTGACATCATTAATAGGTCTTTTTTTTTTTTTTTCTGCGTTGGGTCTTCGCTGCTGCACGTGGGCTTTCTATAGTTGCAGCAAGTGGAGGCTACTCTCTGTTTTGGTGTGTGGGCTCTAGGCTCAAGGGCTTCAGTAGTTTTGGCACACAGTCTCAGTAGTTGTGGCACATGGGCTTAGTTGCTCCATGGTATGTGGGATCTTCCTGGACTAAGGATCAAACCCGTGTCCCCTGCACTGGCAGGTGGATTCTTAACCACTACATCACCAGGTAAGTCCCCATAATAGGTCTTTACTGACTGGTGCTTTTGACTACTGTAGTAGCTTCCTACAGAATTTCCTTTAGTCTTGTCTTTCTACTCTTCACCCTACCCTCCATATCAACACTAGTAAAGCATTTAAATAGTATTTTGAGGGTGTCCCTTCAAAATAAGGGTCTTCAGACTTCATAATCTTCTGCACACCAGCTTCTCCAGCCATGTTTCTTCTGCACTGACATAGACATATTTAATGTTCCCCTCAGCTTGACTAAACTTTTAAACAACTTCTTCCTGATTATAGGCCTCAACCTCCCTTTCCTTAGAGCATTTACTTAAGATAACTTGCAATTGCAATTCTTTTCCCCTGCCCCATTTTGTTATAAATCTTCTCCCAACCTCCTGCCAGGTTTATAACCCAGGAATGTCTTTCTCAAGGACCTGAGATCCATCCCTTTGGAAAATAATTAAGGAGATAAGTCCCCTGTCTCCCAGTCTCTTGGATAAGGTAGGAGCCTAACTGTTAAGCACCAACTAGCAAACACAGATGGCTTAATCACATTGAACAATCTCCTTTCTAAACCCTCCCAGTACTGTTCAAATAGCTCACTCTAGTGCTTAAAAACCATTACCAACACTCCTGCTTTTCTTATTTTTTATTTTTAACATCTTTATTGGAGTATAGCTTTACAATGGTGTGTTAGTATCTGCTTTATAACAAAGTGAATCAGCTATACATATACATATATCCCCATAACTCTTCCCTCTTGCATCTCCCTCTCACTCTCCCTATCCCACCCTTCTAGGTGGTCACAAGGCACCGAGCTGATCTCCCTGCAAACACTTCCGCTTTTGTTTCAGTGTAGTTTAATTCGATCTTTCTCCTTATTGCAATAGTCTCAATCCCTATTGCAATAATCTTGAATAACGTTTTTCTTGCCTGCTTAACTGAATTGGATACAAGTTTTCTTTGACAGCACTTACTCTATGCTTTCCATTTCTCACGCTTCTTTGGGTGTCCTCACCAGTCCTCCTTTTCTGAGATTCCAATTATTCTTCAAGGCCTACAGCACAGGTATTTCATGTGAGTACAATTACTGTATGGAAATTTACATGGGGATAAGGGAGAGATTATTTAATTTGTTTTTCAAGGTTTACTGTCCAAAAATGTAAAACAAGATCAACAATTTTGCAGTACATGAATTAGACATTCTCTCTTACAATACTCAGTATTCAGATATTAGAAGAATGGAGAAAGATGTCTTTTCTTTTCTAGTAGTTAGAAGGACATTTCTTGGGTTTGCAATCTTCTTATGTCACTTAGAAAGGAGAAAAATGAATTAAAGTACTGTGAAATTTGTCTTGCTTGCTGAAACATTTTTCAGTTACTTAAAAGACAAAGGAGACTGTCATCTTCTCTCTCACCAGGCAACTTCACTGCAAATGACTTTGTTATATCACTGAATACAGAACTCTGCTGAGCAGCAGATAGAAATATTGATGTCTATGGAAAAGTGATACAGGACTCCTTGACATTTTATGTCTGGCACTGTAAGGAAGTTTACTTACAAGAAAAGTTTATTGTGATGCTCAACAGGCATCTAATGTTCAATTTTTTTCCATACAAAAATATATAATTATGTGAAGCGGTATATATGTACATCTGAGTAGAAAAGGATAACACAGTGGGGAATGAAGGCAAGAATTAGAGAGGAGTTATTTGTTATTTTTTCTTTCATCCTGAGGTTTGACAGAGGAAAAATTAAAACTGTTATTACCACAAATCTGTAAATTAATAGTTGAAAGAGAATATTAAGATCTCATTAAAAAGAGTTTTCTTTATTCCTCTAACATTCAACAGGTAATCTGTTTTCATGTTCTATGAATCTACATAAAATTTATCCCAAACTTCCCACTATTCAGGGTCATTATGAACATGCCCCCACATTCTCTGTACTGGATTCCTGCGATAATTTCAAAAGTGGTATTCCTGCTTCCCTTCTTTCCTTCTAAAAACTGTTTGCTACCTGGCAGTGAATGTCACCGTGTCAAAATAGTATCACACTTTAGTAAAAGAAAAATCATGTCACAGCCCTGCTCAAAAACCTCCAAATCTATCCACAGAAATCTTAATCACTTGGGCTTCCCTTGTGGCTCAGTGGTTGAGAGTCTGCCTGCCAATGCAGGGGACGTGGGTTCGTGTCCCAGTCCGGGAAGATCCCACATGCCGCGGAGCAGCTGGGTCCGTGAGTCGTGGCCACTGAGCCTGCATGTCCGGAGTCTGTGCTCCACAACGGGAGAGGACACAACAGTGAAAGGCCCACGTACCACAAAAAAAAAAAAAAAAAAAAAGAAAGAAATCTTAATCACTTAACCATGGGCTAAAAGGCACTACATGATATTCCTCATATCTTCTCCAAAATTATTACCTTTCATTTTTTCCATTAGGCTCTCTACTCAGGCCAAACTGGACTTATTTCTATTCCTCAGAAGCAACTGCCAAGAATATCCCTCCCAGAGATTTCCATATGATTCACTTTCTTGCTTCATTTAGGATTCTGGTCAAATATTTCTCTTTTTAAAATATATCATTCTTCTCACCAAGTCACCTTCTAACTTGTAATCTTTCTTTATTGTTTTTACAGTACAATTTACTCCTCAAATAATAGTATGAAAAGAATAATCAGATTGCATCACTTCTTAGCCACACACCCCCAATGGTTGCTTCCCTTTGCACTAAGAATGAAACCCACAATGCCTTCCCTGTAAAAATAGAGGTGGTACATAATAAAGATCTTCCCATTTCTGTGAGCTACTCATCACTCACCACACTATCTACACACTTTGACCTTTCCAGCAATTCTGATATTCTTGCATGTTTTGAACATACAAAGCTATTTCTTGTTTTAGGGTCATTGCATGCTTATTCTTTCCTTAAATTGAGGTCTAGCACCACTTCTCTATTGAGGCCTTCCTTAAGCACAGTATCAGAATACTACTTCACAGAACTCTCCATTACCTTACCTCACTTGTTTATTTTTCATGGCATTTATAATTACCTTATATGTTAAACATATTTTTGTTGTTGTTGATTTCTGCATATCCCAATAGGATGAGAGTAACAGTTTTGGCTCTCTGGCTTATCACTGTGTCTTTGGCTTTTAGGAACACTGCCTACCACATAATAGGACCTCAGTAAGTATGTTGATTTAATAAAATATATGTTTATTCATAGGCAATTTTCTTTAAATACTGCACATGGAAAATTGTCAGGAGCACACAAATTTTCTTGGAATTATATCACTTTTGAAGAATAATGTATTTTTTTAAATAATTTGACTGGCTTTTCTTTTGGGTAACTCAGTTTATCATGACATTTGTTTAAGAAAACAGTAGATAACATGTAACTTCAATTTTAAAAAAATGACCCCCTTGATCTCTGAAATTTCATTCTTGAAATAGCATTGTAAGATGCTAGTACAGTTGGCAGTTCATACTTGCATATTTGCATATTTTCATAGACTCAACCAACCGTGGATTGAAAATATTAAAAAAAAAAAAAAAACTCAGAAAGTTCCAAAATGAAAAACTTGAATTTGCCACATGCCGGTGACTTACATAGCATTTATAATGAGCTAGGTATCATAAATAATCTAGAGATGATTTAAAGTATATGGGAGGATGTGTTTAGGTTACATGCAAATACTATGTCATTTTATATAAGGGACTTGAGCATCTGTAGATTTTTGAGCTAGTCCCTTGCAGGCATCTTGGAACAAGTCTCATATGTATACTGAAGGAAGGCAGAACAAGTAACAGCCATAAAACCATTAACATTCAATTTATTTTCTTCTCTGTCACTGAATATAATATTTGATGATTTACTTAGTATCTGTTTCTTTCACTTTGACCTCTTTATTAAACTTCAACTTACTACAGTTTATATCCAATTGACTCCCTTTTAATCACCTCAAAATCAACAGATCAAAAAGCAAAATGCTGGGCTTCCCTGGTGGCGCAGTGGTTGAGAGTCCACCTGCCAATGCAGGGGAAATGGGTTCGTGCCCTGGTCCGGGAAGATCCCACATGCCGCAGAGCGGTTGGCCCCGTAAACCATGGTCACTGGGCCTGTGCATCCAGAACCTGTGCTCTGCAACGGGAGAGGCCACAATAGTGAGAGGCCTGCATACCACAAAAAAAAAAAAATGCTATCTTTCCCATACCCACCCTCGCTTCTCCCCTTGTTTTGCCTTTTCTTCTGTTTTGTTTTTGTTTTTTTTAATCTTACCTCAATGAATGGTATTAAAGTGAACCCAGATGTCAAGCAAAACACATTAGTCATTCTTAATTCTATTTGGTTTTCCCACTGAATATTTTATACACAACTGTAATCATTTAAAAATGCAATCCTAGATTTACAAATCTGAACAAAATATATAAAACAATAATTTGCATTTGTTGAACAACAGGCAGTTCAGGGCTGTGAAAGAATGAAACAAATTAGATGAGCCCTACTATTACTATAGCTTTTTAATTGGAGACATTTTCTAGACCATGGTACAGGAAGGCCCCAGGAGCAAAGCACAGTGGTCTTGCTGACTAGAGGAAAAAATATTAGCTTTCATAGAGTTGGAGTAACTGGAATTTGTAGGACTGAGTAACATTAAGATATATATGCAGAGAAAAGAGCTCCAAAAATCTGCCTATGGGGGCCTTCCTGGTGGTGCAGTGGTTGAGAGTCCACCTGGCAATGCAGGGAACACGGGTTCGTGCCCCGATCCGGGAGGATCCCACGTGCCGTGGAGTGGCTGGGCCCGTGAGCCATGGCCACTGAGCCTGCGCATCCGGAGCCTGTGCTCCATAACGGGAGAGGCCGCAACAGTGAGAGGCCCGTATAACGCAAAAAAAAAAAAAAAAAAAAAAAAAAAAAAAAAAAAAAAAAAATCTGCCTATGGGTCTTAAATTCCTTGCTGATTAATAATTTAGACATACCAGGACGATGGGCAAAGAAAAAATCACCAGGGAAAGAACAACTATTGAGGAGCCATAAGTTGAATAACTATTACAGTTCACATAGAGCTAATATATGAGTACTAACTAGCAAGTGTTGAGAGACTTCACTGAACAGCCAAGGAAATTAGTTGAGATCCTGGAATGACCACACCTTAAGTTATAAGATAATGGGTGAAACAAGCCATTGATTATTATAGGTTTTGCTACATTTATGCCAGAAAAGCATAAAAAAATAAGCCCATACACTCAAGAATATCTACAAAAACTGCCTGTTTAAATAAACTCTAACACCCTTTAAAGGTATACAAAAAAAAAAAAAAAAAGACATTCAAAAACATAACATTCACAATGTCCACATCCAGTCTAAAATTACTGGACATAAACAAGAAAAAATGATCTGTAAGCAGTAGATAAACGTTGACATAAAGGCATACATGAGCAAGTTGTTAAACTCAGAAGGTAAAATTTTAAAACAGCTGTTATGAATATATTCAAATATTTAGACACAGACACACATAAGGAGACAATACAGAAGAAAATGAAAAAATATAAGAGAACAAAATAGAATCTCTAGAATGGGATAAATAAATATCTGAAATTTAAAAATAAGCACTGGATATAACTAATAGCAGTTTAAACAATAAATAAAGAAAGGTTAGTTAACTTAAATAATCTGACTATAATGAAGCACAGAAATATTGGACTCCCAGAAGGAATAGATGATAATATAAAATATTTCAAGTAATAATGGCTATAAAATTTTTCAAATATAATAAAAATATCAACCCACATATGTAAGGATCATAACAAATCTCAAGCAGAATGAACACAAAGGGAATTCATCAAGAGGCATCATAAATTACTAAAAACAAGAAATAAAGAAAAACATTTAAAATCAGCCAGAAGAAAAAGATACTATACATCTAATATATGTACAACTCTCCAACAGGGTAACATCTCCTTTTACTCCATATTTTATAATCTCAAGCAAGTGCCTTTCATGGAAAATTCTAACCTGAAAACAAGTGGGGAAGAGGATATAGTAAATTATTCCTAATGTTCCTTCAGCTATGGTTAGCTGTCCATAGAAAGGAAAGGAAATGATGTAAGTTGACTTGCAATCATTTGATTGAATCTAATGATGAAATAGTTCACTTCTCTTTTGATACCCACTGCATACAGGTACCAGGTGCTAACAGTTTTCATATATTGATATTAATGTTTGTGTATTAAATGTGTTATATGTTTATATTAATACAATGCTTGTGTTTAAGGGGGAGGTATTTATCTGGGGAATATAGTCTATTCTATTCATTTTCTTAGTGAAGAATTTCACAATTCCCCAAAATAAAAAGACATGCTCTATTCCCTTTTTTAAAAATTTATTTTATTGAAGTATAGTTGATTTATCATGTTGTGTTAATTTCTGTTGTACAGCAAAGTGATTCTACACACACACACACGCATATATATATATATATCACATCTTTTTAAAATTTAAATAATTTTTTATTGAAGTATAGTTAATTTACAATGTTGCATCAAACTCTGCTGTACAGCAAAGTGACTCAGTTATACACATATTTACATTTTCATGCTCTATTCCCTTTTTTAAAAATTTATTTTATTGAAGTATAGTTGATTTATCATGTTGTGTTAATTTCTGTTGTACAGCAAAGTGATTCAGTTAAAAATACATATATATTTTCATGCTCTTTTCCCTTAGGGCTCATTACAGGATATTGAATATAATTCCCTGTACTATACAGTAGGACATTGTTATTTATCCATTCTATATATATAATAGTTTGCACCTGCTAGTCCCCAACTTCCTTCACTCTTCCTCCCCCTTGTAACCACAAGTGTGTTCTCTATGTCTGTGGGTCTGTTTCTATTTTGTAGATATGTTCATTTGTGTCATACTTTAGAATCCACATATAAATGTGTTTCTCTTGCTGACTTACTTCACTTAGTATGATATTGTCTAGGTCCATCCATGTGGCTGTAAAGGGTATTATTTCATTCTAAAGTGACTCAGTTATACACATATTTACATTTTTTTTACATATTCTTTTCCATTATGGTTTATCACAGGATATTCAATATATTTCCCTGTTCTATACATTAGGAATTTATTGTTTGTCCATTGTAAATGAAATAGTTTGCATCTACCAACCCCAAACTCCCAATCACTTTCCCTCCACCCTCCCCCTTGGCAACCACAGGTTTGTTCTCTATGTCTATGAGTCTGTTTCTGTTTTGTAGATAGGTTCATTTGTGCCATATTTTAGATTCCACATATAAGTGATAGCATATGGTATTTGTCTTTTTTTTTATGACTTACTTCACTTAGTATGATAATCTCTAGTTGCATCAATATTGCTGCAAATCGCATTATTTTGTTCTTTTTTATGGCTCAGTAGTACTTCATTATATATATGTACCACATTTTCTTTATCCATTCTTCTGTTGATGGGCATTTAAGTTGTTTCCATGTTTTGGCTACTGTGAATAGTGTTACTATGAACAAAGGAGCACATGTATCTTTTTGAATTATAGTTTTGTCTGGGTATATTCCCAGGAGTGGGATTGCTGGATAATATGGTGATGTTATTTTTAGTTTTCTGAGGCATCTCCACACTGTTTTCCATAGTGGCTGTACCAACTTACAGTCCCACCAACAGTGCTGGAGGGTCCCCTTTACTCCACATCCTCTCTAGCATTTGTTATTTGTAGACTTTTTAATGATGGCCATTCTGACCTGTGTGAGGTGGTATTTCATTGTAGTTTTGATGTGCATTTCTCCAATAATTAGTTACATTGAGCATCTTTTCATGTGCCTACTGGCCATCTGTATGTCTTCTTTGGAGAAATGTCTCTTAAAGTCTTCTGCCAATTTTTCAATAGGGTTGTTTGTTTTTGTTGTTGTTGTTGAGTTGTATGAGCAGTTTGTATATTTTGAAGATTAAACCCTTGTCTGTCACATCATTTGCAAATATTTTCTCCCATTCTCTATGTTGTCTTTGTGGGGTTTTTTTTAATGGTTTCCATGGCTGTGCAAAAGCTTGCAAGTTTGCTTAGCTCCCATTTGTTTAATTTTGTTTTTATTTCTATTGCCTTGGGAGACTGACCTAAGAAAACATTATAGAATTTATATCAAAGAATGCTTGGCCTATGCTCTCTTTTAGGAGTTTATGGTGTCATGTCTTATGTTTAAGTTTTAAGCCATTTTGAGTTTATTTTTGTGCATGGTGTGAGGGTGTGTTCTAACTTCATTGATGTATATGCAGCTGTCCAACTTTCCCAGCACCACGTGCTGAAGAGACTTTTTCCCATTCTATATTCTTCCCTCATTTGTTGAAGAGTAATTCACCATAGGTGTGTGAGTTTATTTCTGGGCTCTCTATTCTCTTCCATTGACTCATGCCTATTTTTATACCAATACCATACTGCTTGATTACTGTAGCTTTTTAGTATTGTCTGAAGTCTGGGAGAGTTATGCTTCCTACTTTGATTTTTTTCCTCAGGGTTGATCTAGCAATTTTGTGTTTTCTAATGTTTCATATAAATTTTTGGATTACTTGTTCTAGTGAAAATTGTGAAGAATAATTTTTCTTTTTTTCTGTGAAAAATGTCAAGAATAATTTGATAGGGATCACATTAAATCCATAGATGGCTTTGGGTAGTATTCCCATTTTAACAATATTAATTCTTTCTATCCAAGAGCATGGGATATCTTTCCATTTCTTTAAATCCTCTTTTATTTGCATTATTAATGTTTTATATTTCCTTGGTCAGGTTTATTCCTAGGATTTTTCTTGTGGGGGAGGTGATTTAAAAGGTATTGTTTTTTTACATTCCCTTTCTGGTACTTCATTGTCAGTGTAAACGAATGTAACTGATTTCTGAATGTTAATCTTCTATCCTGCTACTTTGCTGAATTCACTTATCAGATCTAATAAATTTTATGTGGAGTCCTTAGGGTTTTCTGTATATAGTATCATGTCATCTGCATATAGTGACAATTTTACCTCTTCCCTTCCAATTATGATATATTTTATTTCTTTTTCTTGTCTGATTGATATGGCTAGGAATTCCAATACTATGTTGAAGAGAAGCAGTGAGAGTGAGCATCCTTGTCTTGTTTCAGATTTTAGTGGAAGGCTTTCGGTTTTTCATCATTGAGTATTCTATTGGCTGTGGGTTTGTCATAAATGGTTTTTAGTATGTTGAGGTATGTTTCCTCTATTCCCACTTTGGTAAGAGTTTTTATTATGATTGGATGTTGAAATTTTTCAGATGTTTTCTCTGCATCTATTGATATGATCATGTGGCTTTTAACTTTTCTTTTATTAATGTGTTGTATTACATTCATTAATTTGTGTATGTTGAACCATCCTTATGAACCTGGGATGAATCCCTCTGGGTTGTGGCATATGATCTTTTTTATATGTTGTTGGATTCAGTTTGCTAATATTTTGTTGAGAATTTTTGCATCTATATTCATCAAAGATATTGCTCTGTAATTTTCTTGTTTGGTGGTGTCCTTGTCTGGTTTTGGTATAAGAGTGATGGTGGCTTCATAGAATGTCTTTGGGAGTGTTTTCTTCTTTTCAATCTTTTGGAAAAGTTTGAGAAGAATTGATATAAGTTCTTCTTTCCATGCTTAGTAGAATTCACCTGTGAAGCCATCTGGTCCTGGACATTTGTTTATAGGATGTTTTTGTTTGTTTGTTTCACAGATTCTATTTCACTTCTAGTGATTGGTCTGTTCAAATTATCTATTTCTTCTTGATTCAAGTTTCATGGCTGTGTTTCTAGAAAGTTGTCCATTTCTTCTAGGTTGTCAAATTTGTTGGCATATAACTCTTTGTAGTATTCTCTTATGGTTTTTCATATTTCTGCAGTGTTAGTTAAGATTTCTCTTTTCATTTCTTTTTGTTTGTTTGTTTGTTTCTCTCTCTTTTCTACATGGTGAGTCTGGCCAAAGGTTTGTCAATTTTGTTTACAATTTCAAAGAACCAACTCTTGGTTTCGTTGATTTTTACTATAATTATTTTATTTTTTTTAAGATTGTTTTGATGTGGGTGGTTTTTAAAGTCTTTATTGAATTTGTTGCAATTTTGCTTCTATGTTTTTTGTTTGTTTGTTTTGGGCCACGAGGCATGTGGGAGCTTAGCTCCCCAACCAGGGGTTGAACCCACACCCCCTGCATTGGAAGGTGAAGTCTTAACCACTGGACTGCCAAGGAAGTCCCTATTTTTTTTTGTTAATCTCTATTTTATTTATGTTCTCACTGATCTTTATTATTTCCTTCCTTCTGCTGAATTTAGATTTTGTTTGTTCTTCTTTTTCTAATTCTTTTAGGTGGTAGGTTACATTACTTGAGATTTTTCTTGTGTTTTGATGAAGGTCTGTATCACTATAAATTTCCCTCTAAAAACTGCTTTTAGCTGTGTTCTATAGATTTTGTATGGTTGTGTTTTCATTGTCATTTATCTCATTGTATTTTTAAATTTCCTTTTTGGTTTCCTCATTGACCCATTGGTTTTTTAATAACATGTTATTTATTCTACATGTACTCTTTCTTTTTTTCCATTTCTTTTCCTGTGGTTGACTTCTAGTTTCATGCCATTGTGGTCAGAGAAATTCTTGAAATAATTTCTATACTTTAAATTTGTTGAGGTCAGTTTTGTGCCCTAGGATGTGGTCAATCCTAGAGAATGTTTGTTGTGCACTGGAAAAGAATGCATATTCTGTGCTTTTTGGATGCAATGTCATGAAAATATCATTTAAGTCTATCTCTTCTATTATATAATGTAGTACCTCTGTTGCCTTATTGATTCTCTGTCTGGATGATCTGTCCATTGATGTGAGTGTGATGTTAAAGTCTCCTATTATTATTGTATTCCTATCCATTTTTCCCTTTATGTTTTTTAATATTTGTTTTATGTATTTGGGTGCTCCTATATTAGGTGCATATATGTTGATGAGAGTAAAATTCTCTTCTTGTATTGATCCTTTTATCATTATATAGTGTCCTTCTTTGTCTTTCTTTATAGCCTTTGCTTTAAAGTCCATTTTGTCTGATATGATTATCCTGCTTTCTTGCATTTCCTTTGCATGAAATATCTTTTTCCATCCCCTCACTTTCAGTTTATGTGTGCCCTTTGTGCTAAAATGGGTCTCTTGTAGGCAGCATATTGTAGGCTCTTTTTTTTTTATCCATTCTGCCACTCTATGCCTTTTGATTGGAGCATTCATTTCATTCACATTTAAGGTAATTATTGATACATATGTATTTGTTGTCATTTCGAACCTTGTTTCCCAGTTGATTTTTTTTTTTCTTTTTGTGGCTTGATGATTTCCTTTTATTTTATGCTTGTGTTCTCTTCTTTAGGTTTTTGTGAATCTATTGTATGTTTTTGATTTGTGGTTATCCTGTTTTTCAAGTATGTTAACCCCTTCCTCTATCTGCTTGCTTTAGACTGATATTTAGGATAAAACACATTCTAAAAAAAAAAAAAAAAAAAGAAAGAAAAAGAAATGGCAAAGAATCTGTATTTTCTTATTCTCCTTCCCCACGTTTTATGATTTTATTGTCCCTTTTTACATCTTCGAGTTTATCCTTTTGCTGTTCCTTCTGTTTATCATTGTCTCCACAAATAGCTTTTTTCCCTTTTGATCTGTATACTGAATAATTTAAGTGTTTTACTTTCCAATTATGATTCCCTCCTTCCTATTTCTTCTTGTTTCTTTCTAGGTGGAGATGACCTTTCAATATTTCTTTTAGGATAGGTTTAGTATTGCTGTATTCTTTTAGTTTTTGCTTGTCTTAGAAATTCTTTATTTCTCCTCCTATTCTAAATGATAATCTTTCTGAGTAGAATATTCTAGGTTGCAGATTTTTCTCTTTCAAGACTTTGAGTATGTTTTGCCACTCCCTTCTGGCCTGCAGTGTTTCTGTAGAGAAATCAGCTGATAACCTTATGGGGGGGTTCCCTTGTAAAGAACTCTTTGCTTTTCCCTTGTTGCCTTTAGAATCCACTCCACTCTTTAATTTTGTCATTTTTATTATAATATGTCTTGGTGTAGGTCTGTTTAGGTTCATCTTGTTTGGGATCCTCTGTGCTCCCTGTATCTAGATATCTGTTTCCTTCTTTAGGTTTGGGAAATTTTCTGTCACAGTTTTTTCAAATACATTTTCAATCTCCTTTACTCTTTCTTCTCCTTTTGGAATCCCTATCATGTGTATATTGGCCTGCTTTATATTATCCCATAGGTCTCTTATATTGCTTTCATTAATTTTCATTTAGCTTTTGGTCTGCTGTTTTGATTGGGTAATTTCCATTAGTCTGTCTTCCAGATCATTTATTCTTTCTTCTGCATCATTCATTCTGCTATCCATTACCTTGAGCTCAGCTTTCATCTAGGCAAATGAATTTTCTAATTTGTCGTGGCTCCTCCTTATAGTTTCTAGTTCCTTTTTACAGTAATCTTCATTTCTGTTGATAGTCTTTCTTAATTCCTTCAGTATTTTCATTACCTCCTTTTTAAACTCAGTGAAGAGGTCTGTTTCATTGTTTGTTCCTTCAGGGGAATTTTCTTGGACTTTTAACTGAGTGGTTCCTCTGCTTCATTATTTTGCTTGTATTTCTCTTAATCTGTGAATTTAGGAGAAACAATTACCTATTGTAGTCTAGGAGAGCTATTTATAAGCTGGAGCATCCTTGTGTAGCCTGTGTGGGTTTAATAATTTTTTGGCATGAAGGCTGTTTTTGGTTGGGATGCTTGTCATCTCTTTCACCAGGTTGTGCTGGCTGTTATTGCCTTGCTAGGGGTTGTGCAGGTGCACAGGTGCATGGCTTGCACAGGATTCCAGGAAGGGGGTGACTGGTTTCAGGCCACTCTTCAGTGGTGGCAGTGTGCTGCACACCCACAGGGAAGTTAGCCCTGGGCTGTGGAACCCTAGGCAGCTGTGGCAGTGGGTTGCATGCAGCAAGGGAGGTGGGGGCATTGCTTGGCACAGGATGGTAGGGCCTTTGGCAGTGGCAGTGGGCCATGTGCCCTCCCAACAAAGTTGGTCCCAGATTATAGGACCCTTGGCAGTGGTGGGCAATGCTGGCTCCTGGGAATTTAGAAACAGTGACCTGAACCTGCTCACAGGACCCTTGATGGTGGCAGTGTCTGTGGTCAGTGCCAACCTCTGGAGTCCAAGATGGCAGCTGCAGCTTATGCCTGCTCCTGGAGCTAGTGTAGATGGTGCCCTGCCACATGTGAGTGCGTAGAGAAAAATCCCCTATGGCGGACCTGCTCCTTTCCTCATGTGTCCCACAACAATTGTTCTTTGCCTCTCTGGTGGGCCCAAATTTATTTCTGGACTCCTTAGTTGTGGTGTGCTACACCCTAGCCCCCTCAGGCTGTCTTCATACAGCCAACCCCAGACTTCTCCTCATGGTCTGACCTCCAAAGCCCAAGCCTCAATACCCAACCCCCACCTGTCCCAGAGGGTGAACAGACAAGCATCTCAGGCTGGGAAGTGCTGTTCAGCTCTGACCCTCTGTGCAGGTCTCTCTCCACTTTGCCCTCCACACACCTGTTTCTGCACTCTCATCTGAGGCTACAAAGTTCCACCTCTGTCCCTGCCAGTGAAGGGACTTCCCAGTGTATGGAAACCTTTCCTCTTTTACAGCTCCCACACAGTGGCACAGATCCCATACCAATTCTTTACTTTTTTATTTTTTTCTTTTTCCCTACACAGCTATGTGGAAATTTTCTTTCCCTTTTTGAAGTCTGAAGTCTTCTGCCAGCATTCACTAGATGTTCTGTGAGAGTTTTTCCACATGTAGATATATTTTTGATATATCTGTGGGGAGATGAACTCCATGTTCTACTCCTCTGCCATCTTGATCACATCTATGAAGACATGCTCTATTCTCTTGAATTCAGAAGGCTTTTAATTTTACACCCAATGTCTAACCCATTGTCTGACACATATTTTCAGATATTTGTACAATTAGTGAACAAATAAATGTATCTTTAGATTTAAACACAGCTTCCTTTGCATTGGAAATGAAAATCTATTTTTTTTAACTCTCTAAAATCCCCTTGAGTATATTCCATGCCCAAAGGATAAGGTCCATGTCCAGTTTTTGTCTCTACAAGAATTTTATCTCTATTTTTTGTCTTTGACTTCTCCATTTACCTGAAACATTACTTTTCCTTTGACTGTCTTCGTTCCACCCAGTATGCAACCACACTAAATTAGAAGTCCCTTGCTAAATGCATCCTTCAGAGTATCCTCCACTTCTTTTATCAGAATATTTGATGAACTTTATCTTAACTACTTATTGTAATTGCTTTATTTTTCTCAGAGTTGGATTTACCATGAAGCAAATGAATCTTAAGACTCCAGGTCCCTTACTTAATGGGGCCACATTCAAGACCCTAAATATTGAGTACTAAAAAATAAAAGATCATTTAAAATTAATCTCTGTACATGAAATCTGAAATTCACTGAATGTTTGTAGCTATAAACTAATATAAACTAATCTTGATAGGGGTTTTACTAAATTTTACAACAATTCTACAATATATCTGATATTACCAAAGATAATTTCAGAAGGTGAAAGAAACATTAGTTAACTATAATAAAATGAATAACCTTGCTAGAGCAAAAACTGAAGTGCATGTGTACATTATTTTAGATATCATTTTTTGCCTGTTTATTTTTATTGAAATATAGTTGACATACAATATTAGTTTCAGGTGTACAGCATACTGATTCAGTATTTTTGTAAATTATACTCCATTATAGGTTATTACAAGATAATGGCTCTAATTCCCTGTGCTATACAGTATATCCTTGTTGCTTATCTATTTTATATGAAGAAGTTTGTATCTGTTAATCACATACCCCTAATTTGTACCTTGCCCCTTCCCTTTGGTAACCACAATTTTGTTTTCTATATCTGTAAGTCTATTTCTGTTTTGCCTATACATTCATTCTGTATTTTTGTTTTAGATTCCTCCTAGTGATATCATACAGTATTTGTCTTTCTTTGTCTGACTTATTTCACTATGCATAAGTTCTCTAGGTCCATTCACATTTCTGAAAATGGCAGATGTTCATCCTTTTTTAATGGCTGAGTAATGTGTATACACATCCTCTTAATCCAATTGTCTGTTGATGAACACTGGGTTACTTCCACGTCTTGACTACAATAAATAGTGCTGCTATGAGCGTTGCAGTAAATGTATCTTTTTGAATTAGTGTTTTCATTTTCTTTGGACATATACCCAGCAGTGGAATTGCTAGATAATATGGTAATTCTATTATTTAGTTTTTTGATGAACCTCTGTACTGTTTTCCATAGTGGCTGCACCAATTTACAATCCCACCAACAATATGCTAGAGTTGCCTTTCTCCATTCTCAGCAATCTTTTTTTTAATATAACTTTATTTTATTATATTTATTTATTTATTTTGGCTGCATTGTGCCTTCATTGCTGCACACGGGCTTTTTTCTTGTTGCAGTGAGTGGAGGTTACTCTTTGTTGTGGTGCACAGGCTTCTCATTGTGTTGGCTTCCCTTGTTGTGGAGCATGAGTTCTAGACATTCAGGCTTCAGTAGTTGTGGTACAGGCTCAGCAGTTGCGGCTCATGGGCTCTAGAATATAGGCTCAGTAGTTTGTGGCACACAGGCTTAGTTGCTCCATGGCATGTGGGATCTTCCTGGACCAGAGTTTGAACCCATGTCCCCTGAATTTGCAGGTGGATTCTTAACCACTGTGCCACCAGGGAAGCCCTATCTCCAACCTTTTTTATTGACTTTTTGATGATAGCCATTCTGACAGGTGTGAGGTGATATCTCATTGTAGTTTTGATTTGCATTTCCCTGATGATTAACAATGTTGAGCAACTTTTCATGTGCCTGTTAGCCATGTTTATGTCATCTTTAGAAAAACGTCTATTTGGGCCTCCTATCCATTTTTGATTAGGATATTTGTTTTTTATATTTTCTGATATTGAATTGAATGAGTCATTGTATATTTTGCATATTAACTGCTTATCAGTCACATCATTTTCAAATATTTTCTCTCATTCAGTAGATCAACTTTTCATTTCATTGATGGTTTATTTTGATGTGCCAAAACTTTTCAGTTTAATTACATTCCATGTATTTATTTTCACTTTTATTTCTTTTACCTTATGAGTCTGATCCAAAAAATATTGCTATGATTTATGTCAAAAAGTGTCTGCCTATGTTCTCTTCTACAAGTTTTATGGTTTCTGTTCTTACATTTAGATCTTTAAGCCATGTTGCTTTTTTTTTTTTAATATGGTATGAGGGAATGTTCTGATCTCCTTGTTTTACATGTGCCTGTCCAGTTTGCCCAGCACAACTTGTTAAGAGGCTGTCTTTTCTCCATCATATATTCTTGCCTCCTTTGTTGTAGATTAATTGACCACATGTGTGTGAGTTTATTTTTGGACTTTCTATTCTGCTCCATTGATCTCTGTTTCTCTTTGTGCCAGTAACATGCTGTTTTGCCTACTGTAGCTTTGTGATATAGTTGGAAGTCTGGGAGAGTTCTGCCAGAGTTTGTTCTTTTTTCCTCAAGATTCCAACAATTAGGAGTCTTTTGTGGTTCCATATGAAATTTAGGATCATTTGTTCTAGTTCTGTGAAACATGTCCTAGGTATGTTGGGGATTGCATTAAATCTGTAGATTGCTTTGGATAATAAGGCTATTTTAGCAATATTAATTCTTCCAGACCAAGAGCATGGGATATTTTTCCATTTCTTTGAATCAGATTCAATTTCCTTTATCAATGTTTTATAGTTCCCAGCATATGCCTTTCACCTCCTTGGTCAGGTTTATTAATAGATATTTTTTGATGCAATTTTAAAAGGATTTTTTTAAACTTTATCTTATGATATTTTATTGTTACTGTAAAGAAATGCAACAGATTTCTGTATGTTAATATTGTATCCTGCTACATTGCTGAATACACTTATTAGTTCTGTTAAATTTTAGGTGGAGACTTTAGGGTTCTCTGTACAAAGTATTGTGTCATCTGCAAATAGTGACAGTTTTACTTCTTCTCTTCCAATTTGGATACTGTCTATTTCTTTCTCTTATCTGATTGCAGTGGCTAGGACTTCCAATTCTATGTTAAATAGAAGTGGTGAGAGTGAGCCTCCTTGTCTTGTTCCTGAGTTTAGTGGGAAAGATTTCAGCTTTCCACTGTTGATTCTAATGTTGGCTGTGGGTTTGTCATAAATGACTTTTATTATGTTGAGATATATTCCCTCTATATCCACTTTGATGAGAGTTATTATCAGGAATGAATGTTGAATTTTGTTAAAAGCTTTTACTGCATATATTGATATGATTGTGAGATTTTTTTATCCATCCTTTTGTTAATTTTGGTGTTTCACATTGATTTGTGAATGTTGAACCATCCTTGTGACAGTGAAATAAATCCAACTTGATTATGATGTGACCCTTTTTATATATTGTTGGATTTAGTTTGCTAATATTTTGTTGAACATTTTTGCCTCTATATATATCAATTATATTGACCTATAGTTTTCTGTTTTTTTAGTGCCTTTGTTTGGCTTTGGTATCAGGATAACAGTGGCCTTACTGAATGAATTTGGGAACATTATTTCCTTTTCAATTTTTTACAATATTTTGAGAAGGATAGGTATTAATTTTTCTTTGTATGTTTGATAGAATTTCCCTGTGAAGCTATCCATCCAGTATTGGACTTTTGTTTGCTGGGAGTTTTTTTAAATTACAAATTCAATTTATCTCCTAGTGATCGGTCTGTTCAACTCGTCTGCTTCTTTTTGATTCGTTCTTGGAAGGCTGTATATTTCTAGAAATTTGTTCATTTCCTTTAGGTTGTCCAATTTCTTGGCATATAATTGTTCAGAGTATTCTCTTATAACTTTTTCTTTTTAAATCTCTGGTATCACTTATTATTTCTCCTCTTTCATTTCTTATTTTTTATCTGTTTCCTTTCTTTTCTTCTTCTTTGTGAACCTGGCTAAAAATTATCATTTTTTAAAAAATCTTTTAGAAACAGAAAAGACAGCTTTGGTTTCACTGATTTTTTTCTCTGTTTTGATCTCTATTGTATTTATTTCTTATTATTTTACTATTTTCCTTCCTTCTGCTAACTCTGGACTTATTTGTTCTTCTTTTTATAATTATTTTCCATAGTAGATTAGGTTGGTTATTTTAGGTTTTTCTTATTTCTTGAGGAAGGCCTATATCTCTATGAACTTCCCTATTAGCATCGCTTTTGCTGAATTAATTATCATTTTTTTAGGAATAAATTTGTCATTTGAAAGTTAAGCACAAGTCAAATCATGCTTGCAGAGGTGCTGGGTGCAGCCACTTTGAATTGAAGGGACCCAAGCTGTTCTTCCACACAGGGTCCATGGAGTTGAGGTGTCAGTGTGGCAGTTCTGCACTGTGAACTCTAGTCTGACATGTTAGGTGTAAGACCTCTGCACATGGCTCCCTATAGCTTTTGTTCCCAGTTGCATGTGATACTGTTAATTGTGAAAGAAAATTTAAAATATATGCTGAGAGAGATGTTCAAGATGGCAGAAGAGTAGTATGTGGAGATCACCTTCCTTCCCACAAATACATCATAAATACATCTACATGTGGAACAACTCCTATAGAACACCTACTGAATGCTGGCAGAAGACCTCAGACTTCCCAAAATGCAAAAACTCCCCACGTACCTGGATAGGGTAAAAGTAAAAGAAAAAACAGAGATAAAATAATAGGAACAGGACCTGCACCACTGGGAGGGAGCTGTGAAGGAGGAAAAGTTTCCACACAGTAGGAAGCCCATTCACTGGCAGAGTTGGCAGGTGCCCAGGGTGGGGGTGGGGGGGGGAAGCTTCAAAGCCACAGAGGAGAGCACAGCAACAGGGGTGCAGTGGGGAAAGCTAGAGATTTCCTCACAGAGGATAGGTGCCGACCAGCACTCACCAGCATGAGAAGCTTTTCTGCTCACCTACTGGGACAGGTCAGGGCTGGGAGTTTAAGCTTTGGGTTCAGAGTTCAGATCTCAGGGAGAGAACTGGGGTTGGCTGTGTGAACACAGCCTGAAGGGGGATAGTGCACCACTGCTAGCTGGGAGGGAGTCCAGAAAAACTCTGGACCTGCCTAAGAGGCAAGAGACCATTGTTTCCACGTGCATGAGGAGAGGGGATTCAGAGCACTGTGTAAACAAGCTCCAGAGACAGGTGTGAGCCACGGCTATCAGCATGGACATCAGAGACAGGCATGAAATACTAAGGCTGCTACTGCAGCCACCAAGAAACCTGTGTGCAAGCACATGTCACTATCCACACCTCCCCTCTGGGGAGCCTGTGCAGCCTGCCACTACCAAGGGCCCGTGATCCAGGGACAATTTCCCCCAAGAACACATGGCATTCCACAGGCTGTTGCATTGTCATGTTGACTTCTGCTGCCGCAGGCTTGCACTACATTCCGTACACCTCCCTCCCTCCAGCCTGAGTAAGTCAGAGCCCCCTAATCAGGTGCTCCTTTAACCCCATCCTGTCTGAGAGAAGAACAGATGCCCTCAGGCGACCTACATGCAGAGGCAGGGCCAAATCCAAAGCTGAACCCCAGGAGCTATGCAAACAAAGAAGACAAAGGGAAATTTCTCCCAGCAGCCTCAGTAGCAGTGGATTAAATCTCTACAATCAACTTGACGTACCCTGTATCTCAAGAATACCTGAATAGACAAGGAATCATCCCAAAATTGAGGCGGTGAATTTGGGAGTGACTGTAAACTTAGGGTTTTCTTTCTGCATCTAATTTGTTTCTGGTTTTATGTTTACCTTAGTTTAGTATTTAGTGTTTATTATCATTGGTAGACTGGTTTATTGATTTGGTTGCTGTCTTGTTTTCTTTTTATATATATATTTTTTTGTTTTCATTTTTCTCTTTTTGTGAGTGTGTATGTGTATGCTTCCTTGTGTGATTTTTGTCTGTATAGCTTTGGTTTTACCATTTGTCCCAGGGATCTGTCTTTCCTTTTTTAAAATTTCTTTTTACTTTCTTTTATTTTTAATAATTATTTCCTATTTTTTATTTTAATGACTTTATCTTATATTATTTTTCTCTTTCTTTCTTTCATTTTTGCTCCCTTTTCTTCTGAGCCATGTGGCTGATAGGGTCATGGTGCTCTGGCCAGGTGTCAGGCCTGTGACTCTGAGGTGGGAGAGCCGAGTTCAGGACATTGGTCTCTTGGCTTCATGTAATATCAAGTGGTGAAAGCTCTGCCAGAGATCTCCATCTCAATGCTAAGACCCAGCTCCACTCAAAGACCAGCAAGCTACAGTGCTGAACACCGTATACCAAACAACTAGCAAGACAGGAACACAAGCCCACCCATTAGCAGAGAGGCTACCTAAAGTCATACTAAGGTCAGAAACACCCCAAACACACCACTGGACCTGGTCTTGTCCTCAGAAACACAAGATTCAGCCTCATCCACCAGAACACAAGCACTAGTCCCCTCCACAAGGTAGCTTACACAACCCACTGAACCAACCTTAGCCGCTGGGGCCAGACACCAAAAACAATGGAACTACAGACATGCAACCTGAGAAAAGGAGAACCCAAACACAGTAAGTTAAGCAAAATGAGAAGACAGAGAAACACTCAGCAGATGAAGGCGCAAGGGAAAAAAACCTACCAGACCAAAAAAGTGAAGAGGAAATAGGCAGTGGGTCTGAAAAAGAATTCAGAGGAATGATAACAAAGATGATCCAAAACCTTGAAAATCGAATGGAAAAAATAAAAGAAACATTTAACAAGGACGTAGAAAAACTAAAGAGCAAACAGTGATGAACAACACAATAAATGCAATTAAAAATTCTCTAGAAGGAATCAATAGCAGAATAACTAAGGCAGAAGAACAGATAAGTGACCTGAAAGATAAAATAGTGGAAATAACTACCACAGAGTACAATAAAGAAAAAAGAATGAAAAGAACTGAGGACAGTCTCAGAGACCTCTGGGAAAATGTTAAATGCATCAACATTTGAATTATACGGTTCTCAGAAGAAAAAGAGAAAAAAAAAAGGGACTAAGAAAATATTTGAAGAGATTACAGATGAAAACTTCCCTAATAGTGGAGAGGAAATAGTCAATCAAGTCCAGGAAGTGCAGAGAAACCTATTCAGAATAAATCCAAGGAGAAACATGTGAAGACACATATTAATCAAACTGTCAAAAATTAAATACAAAGAAAAAATATTAAAAGCAGCAAATGAAAAATAACAAATAATATACAAGGTAATCCCCATATGGTTAACAGCTGATCTTTCAGCAGAAACTCTGAAAGCCAGAAGAGAGTGGCAGGACATATTTTAAGTGATGAAAGGGAAAAAACTACAACGAAGATTACTCTACCCAGAAAGGATCTCATTCAGATTCGATGGAGAAATTAAAACCTGTATTGACAAACAAAATGTAGAGAATTCAACAGCACCAAGAGAGCTTTACCACAAATGATAAAGGAACTTCTCTAGGCAGGAAACAACAGGGAAGGAAAAGACCTATGATAATAAACCCATAACAATTAAGAAAATGGTAATAGGAACATACATATAAATAAGTACCTTAAATGTGAATGGATTAAATGCTCCAAACAAAATATATAGATTGGCTGAATGGATACAAAAACAAGACACATATGTATGCTGTCTACAAGAGACCCACTTTAGACCTAGGTACACATACAGACGGAAAATCAAGGGATGGAAAAAGATATTCCATGAAAACGGAAATGAAAAAAAGCTAGAGTAGCAATTCTCATATCAGAAAAAGTAGACTTTAAAATAAAGACTATTACAAGAGACAAAGAAGAACACTACATAATGATCAAGGGGTCGATCCAAGAAGAAGATATAACAATTGTAAATATTTATGCACCCAACATAGGAGCACCTCAGTACATAAGGCAAATGCTAACAGCAATAAAAGGGGAAATTGACAGTAACATAATCATAGAAGGGGACTTTAACACCTGACTTTCACCAATGGACAGATCATCCGAAATGAAAATAAATAAGGAAACACAAGCTTTAAATGATACATTAAACAATATGGACTTAATTGTTATTTATAGGACATTCCATCCCCAAACTACAGAATACTAAGAGGGAAGAAAAAGTCTCTTGCCTCTTCGGCAGGTGCAGGCTTTTCCCCGAACTCCCTCCCGGCTAGTCGTGGTGCACTAACCCCTTCAGGCTATGTTCAAGCCGCCAACCCCAGTCCTCTCCCTGAGCTCCGTCCAAAACCGAAACCGGAGCCTCAGCTCACAGCCCCGCCCGACCCGGCGGGTGAGCAGACAAGCCTCTCAGGTTGGTGAGTGCCGGTCGGCACCGATCGTCTGTGCAGGAATCTCCCCGCTTTGCCCTCCGCACCCGTCGCTGTGCACTACTCCGCAGTCCCGAAACTCCCCCCTCCGCCTCCCGCAGTCTCCGCCCGCGGAGGGGCTTCCTAGTGTGTGGAAACTTTTCCTCCTTCACAGCTCCCTCCCACTGGTGCAGGTGCCGTCCTTATTCTTTTGTCTCTGTTTTTTCTTTTTTTCTTTTGCCCTACCCAGGTACGTGGGGAGTTTCTTGCCTTTTGGGAGGTCTGAGGTCTTCTGCCAGCCTTCAGTAGGTGTTCTGTAGGAGTTGTTCCACGTGTGGATGTATTTCTGGTGTATCCGTGGGGAGGAAGGCGATCTCCACGTCTTACTCTTCCGCCATCTTCAAGGTCCCCCCAGAATACATTTTCTTTGCAAGTGCTTGTGGAACATTTTCCAGGATAGATCATATCTTGGGTCACAAATCAAGCCTTGGTAAATTTAAGAAAATTGAATTCATAACAAGTATCTTTTCCTACCACAACACAATGATAGTAGATATCAATTACAGGAAAAAAATATGTAAAAAATACAAACACTGGGAGGCTAAACTATACACTACTTAATAACCAAGAGATCACTGAAGAAATCAAAGAGGAAATCAAAAGTAGCTAGAAACAAATGACAAAGAAAACACAATGACTGAAAACTTATGTGATGCAACAAAAGCAGTTCTCATACGGAAGTTTATAACAATACAATCCTACCTAAAGAAAGAAGAAACGTCTCAAATAACCTACCTAACCTTACACCTAAAGCAATTACAGAAAGAAGAACTAAAAAAAACACAAAGCAGAAGGAAAGAAATCATAAAGATCAGATTAGAAATACATGAAAAAGAAATGAAGGAAATGATAGCAAAGATCAGTAAAGCTAAAAGCTGGTTCTTTGAGAAGAGAAGATTAATAAAATTGATAAATCATTAGCCAGACTCATCAAGAAAAAAAGGGAGAAGACTCAAAGCAATAGAATGATAAATGAAAAAGGAGAAGTAACAACTGACACTGCGGAAATACAAAGGATCATGAGAGATTACTACAAGCAACTTTATTTCAATAAAATGGACAACCTGGAAGAAATGGACAAATTCTTAGGGAAGCACAACCTTCCGAGACTGAACCAGGAAGAAGTAGAAAATATAAACAGACCAATCACAAGTACTGGAATTGAGAATGTGATTTAAAATCTTCCAAGAAACAAAAGTCCGGGACCAGATGGCTTCACAGGCGAATTCAATCAAATATTTAGAGAAGAGTTAACACATATCCTCAAAATCTTCCAAAATATATCAGAGGGAGGAACCCTTCCAAACTCATTCTATGAGGCCACCATCACCTGGATACCACAACCAGATAAAGATGTCACAAAGAAAGAAAACTATAGGCTAATATCACTGATAAAAAAAGATGCAAAAATCCTCAACAAAATACTAGGAAACAGAATCCAACAGCATATTAAAAGGATCATACACCATGATCAAGGAGGGTTTAATCCAAGAATGCAAGGATTCTTAATATAAGCAAATCAATCAATGTGGTACACCATATTAACAAATTGAAGGAGAAAAACCATATGATCATCTCAATAGATGCAGAAAAAGCTATCAACAAAATTCAACACCAATTTATGATAAAAACGCTCCAAAAGTAGGCATAGAGGGAACTTACCTCAACATAATATAGGCCATATATGACAAACCCACAGCCAACATCATTCTCACTGGTGAAAAACTGAAACCATTTCTACTAAGATCAGAAACAAGACAAGGTTTCCCACTCTCACCACTATTATTCAAAATAGTTTTGCAAGTTTTACCCACAGCAATCAGACAAAAAAAGAAATAAAAGGAATCCAAATCAGAAAAGAACTAAAACTGTCACTGTTTCCTGATGACACTATAAATAGAGAATCCTAAAGATGCTACCAGAAAATTACTAGAGCTAATCAATGAATTTGGTAAAGTAGCAGGATATAAAGTTAATGCACAGAAACACACTAATGATGAAAAATCTGAAAAAGAAATTAAGGAAACACTCCCATTAACCATTGCAACAAAAAGAATTAAAAACCTAGGAATAAACCTACCTAAGGAGACAAAAGACCTGTATGGAGAAAAATATAAGACACTGATGAGAGAAATTCAAGACGATACAAACAGATGGAGAGATATATCATGTTCTTGGATTGGAAGAATCAACATTGTGAAAATGATTATACTACCCAAAGCAATCTACATACTCAATGCAATCCCTATCAAACTACCAATGGCATTATTCACAGAACTAGAACAAAAATTTCACAATTTGTATGGAAACACAAAAGACCCCGAATAGCCAAAGCAATCTTAAAAAAAGAAAAATGGAGCTGGAGGAATAAGGCTCCTTGACTTCAGATTATACTACAAAGCTACAGTAATCAAGACAGTATGGTACTGGCACAAAAACAGAAATGTAGATCAATGGAAGAGGATAGAAAACCCAGATAAAAACCCACACACATATCATCACAATATTTTTGATAGAGGAGGTAAGAATAAACAATGGAGGAAAGACAGCCTCTTCAATAAGTGGTGCTGGGAAAACTGGACAGCTACATGTAAAAGAATGAAATTAGAACACTCCTTAACACCATACACAAAAATAAAATCAAAGTGGTTTAAAGACCTAAATATAAGACCAGAAACTATAGGACTCTTAGAGGAAAACATAGGCAGAACACTCTATGATATAAATCACAGCAAGGTTCTTTCTGACCCACCTCCTAGAGAAATGGGAATAAAAACCAAAATAAACTAATCAACCTAATGAAACTTAAAAGCTTTTGCACAGCAAAGGAAACCATAAGACAAATAGACAACCTCAGAGTGGGAGAAAATATTTACAAGTAAAGCAACTAACATAGGATTAATTTCCAAGATTTATAAGCCACTCATGCAGCTCAATATCAAAAAAACAAACAACCCAATCCAAAAATGGGCAGAAGTCCTAAATAGACACTTATCTAAAGAAGATGTACAGATTGCCAAGAAACACATGGAGGAATGCTCAACATTACTAATCATTAGAGAAATGCAAATCAAAACTACAATGAGGTATCTCCTCACACGAGTCAGAATGGTCATCATCAAAACATTTACGAACAATAAGTGCTGGAGAGGGTGTGGAGAAATGGGAACCATTTTGCACTGTTGATGGGAATGTAAATTGATGCAGCCACTCTGGAGAACAGTATTTAGGGTCCTTAAAAAACTAAAAATAGAGCTACCATACGACCAGCAATCCCACTACTGGGCATATATCCTGAGAAAACCATAATTCAAAAAGTGACATGCACCACAATGTTCATTGCAGCACTATTTACAATAACCAGGACCTGGAAGCAACCTAAGTGTTCATCGACAGATGAATGGATTAAGAAGATGTGGCACATATATACAATAGAATATTACTCAGCCATAAAAAGAACCGAAATTGAGTTATTTGTAGTGGTGGATGGACCTAGAGTCTGTCATACAGAATCAAGTAAGTCAGAAAGAGAAAAACAAATACCATATGCTAACACATATATATGGAATCTAAGAAAAAGAATGGTTATGAAGATTCTAGGGACAGGACAGGAATAAAGACACAGTTGTTGAAAATGGACTTGAGGACATGGGGAGGGGGAAGGCTAAGCTGGGCCGAAATGAGAGAGTGGCATGGACTTATATATACTACCAAATGTAAAATAGGTAGCTAGTGGGAAGCAGCCACATAGCACAGGGAGATCAGCTCGGTGCTTTGTGACCACCTAGAGTGGTGGTATAGGAAAGGTGAGAGGGAGACACAAGAGGGAGGAGATATGGGGATATATGTATATGTATAGCTGTTTCACTTTGGTATAAAGCAGAAAGTAACACAACAGTGTAAAGTGATTATACTCCAATAAAGATGTTAAAAAAAATTCATGCTTGCAAAACAATGTTGACAATAGAAAACTCTTATCTCTTTCAGGTTCTGAGGAATAAATACGGAAGGAACAGTAAATACTCCATTCCATTATAAATTAATGATACAATGCAGGGTTATCTGTACTTCTGTTGAAATCTCTATTGACTTCTCTTGAAAAAAAACACCAGTTTTTTCTTTGGAGAACGATTTGAGGTGTTTATCTTTACATAATACTTATTATCTGCAATGAGGCAGAGTCACCTGGTATATCTGTTGTAATATATAACTTACTATTTTTCTGTCACTGGAAAGTGGGGTATTATTTGAGGGGAAATTATTCAAAAGGTGGTCTTGGGATTATGATAAAATCTATTTTGTTCACAGGTTTAAATAGGACAAAAACTCTGGCAACATTAAGTAAAACCATCCCTCTTCAGTTATCTCCAATAAATGTAACTAGTGAGAATCATAGTTTACTAATCCTAATTTAGATTACTGGAAGGTAAATTTTTGTATTATTATCAATTCTCACTATCACCCCCATTTTAAAATGGCCTATAATAGTGAGATCAAGATGAGGCTTTTGTACCCTTGGGCCATAGAGAGAGAAGCAAAAATTCGAAAGGTAGCAAGGAAAAACAATATAGTACGTTTTAAAATATTAGCTTCCAGTTTTGCTGAGAATAAACAAAATATTCCCTTCTGAGATATTAGGGCTATCAAGAATAATCTTACATGCTGTTGATCATTGAATGTTTGATAAAATAAATAGATGAATGCTAAGAACTTGGACATAATTTAATTTTATTTACTTCTTAGCTTTTACAACTATGAAATTAGAGGTTTGAGTCAGATCATGCCTGGGATTCATTCTATTGTTAAAAAGTTGATAGGATACTGTATAATGCAATATGTTCAAAATGTGCAGTGTATCAAAGTTGAAGTGTATGAGTTATCAAAAATGTATATTATAAGATATTGATGTGATTTTTGAGGTTTTACACACATGTACGTGGCTCAATTTCTATCTGCAAACTTTATCTGGAATGTTCTCAAGTTTTTATAGCAAAAATATAAATCTGAAAAATAATTCAATTTACTTGAGACCAAAATTCTGTATACTTGGATGGATGAGTTTTTTATGTGGTTTTCAGTATTTTTTTTAATATGTTGAAACTATATATATAGTAACTAAAATATTTTAATCTCTAAGAATGAGAAATAGGATAAAATATCAAGTTCTCACAAGTCCATAGTATTTTAACAGGAACAATATTCAAGATTAGTAATAACATTCAAAGGTTAAATAATATGCACTTTTTTAAGGTTTTATTATGCTCAAAATGAGTGAACACACAGTTAGAAAACACTTGGAATAAGTTAGTTGATTGTATGTTTCCTTTAAGATTAATCACAGTTTAGAACAGGTCACATACATCCATTTATTAAGGAAATTTTACCATCAAAACTTTTAATAACTGACAACTGTCCTGATGTCCTGAGTCACCTCAGTCCCTGAGGGAAATTATCTCTCCTTCTTACTAAATCACACCATATTATATGACAAGGCACATGATGTGTTAGTGGCCACATGCTGACTGAGCAGCTGTACAAAATGAATTAAAACCAAACTGTAAAAACATCTAGAACTGCAAACTTTTTAGAAAGGGAAATTTAAAAAATATGTTTATGTGGACTACACAATCAAATTAAAATAGATATTTGAACATATTAAAAATTAACATTTTATAAGTTATCTCTGAATTAATAGTTATGTTTCATTATAAACATATTGCATTATATATATTACTATTTAATGGCCTGAAATTTACCCCCCAAAAGTGTGTAAATATATGACCTGGCAACATGAATAAAAATGTTATGGAAAAAATTAATAATTATTAAATTACTCAACAGGAATTTAAAACGATCCAAACTTCAAAGGTTTTTATAGAAAGTAATCAACTGATATCAAGGGATATTAGTGCTAATAATTCTAAATATTAGAACTACATATAGTTTTTTGATCTGTATGACAATAATCAATTTATCACCTCTCAACTCCAAATTTATGCTTTAATACACACTCTGTGTTAATGGATATAATTCTTTTAAATATTTCTCCTTTATAGTGAGCACAATGTTAAGCTTTCTCAGTAGAGGTCACTAGAGGACAGGAAAGAAGTTCTCCTACATAGAAGTTGCACAATTGGTCTGCATCATGAGAGTCAGAACCGCCTCAGCTACACATATAGAATGTGTGATCTCTTGGCACCATTTCAGTCTTCACTCAGAATGGTGATCATCATACTGCAGCTATTTCAACACAAGATACTGTGTATTGCAGGACTTATGCACACCTCAGAGCCCCATATTCTTCTGCTCATCTATCCTAAGGCCCCAGAGTCCTGTAGTCCAAGGATTTCCTGATGCTGTAGCCTTGTCAATGCCATGGACCTCTTGACACAGACATTATACATTCCAGGCCTTCTACTCACACTGATGCTCATACTCCCTCTGTATGCTTGGCCACTGGCTGTGGTTCACCTATGCCCCTTTTGTGCTCTGGAGGGTTGTTTCCTGCTTGACCAGAAACTGTGGATGAGCTCTGGGCCAAACAAGCCAGTGAACTTCTCTCCCATCCAGTGGCCTGCAACTACGTCTTCTCTACAGAGACCAAAACCTTAGCCCTGGGAAGGGGACACACTTCTAAGTATGACCTTCCCTAGGTAGTCTTCCCTCAGTTCTCATAGCTCTAAGATTTTTATATCTCACAATCACTTTTATCACTGTTTAATCATTCTTTATATTGAACTTCCTTTTTTCATATCATTGTATGGATTATGTTTCCTGATTTTATTCAGACTGATAGAAAATTGGTATCAGGAACAGTCCCAGAAGATAAGTCCCTAAAGATGGACTTTGGTATTAGTTTTGCACTTGAGCTTAAATGCAATGCTAGCTCCTTGTCAATGAGAAATTGAATGCTAGAGACCTGGCCTGCAGTGGAATCACAAAGTATCACCTGTGGTTGATTGTGAAGAAGTACCAAATAAAGCATGTACTTTGGGAGCTCATGTGGCTGCTGTACTTGACTGTTTTGGTAGTAATGATGATGTAAGTATCATAATGTACTATAGACTCTTTTGAGCAGAAGTAGCTTGTCCTCTGTTTTCTGAAAAGTTGAGCCTTTGTGTTTGAAAACACAGTGATAGCTGCATTTGTGGAAGGTGCCTTGGATGCCGATGCTCATTTTACTCAGGGCCAACTACAATCACTCCCTGTTGCCACTAGACACATAACTAATGGTCAAACATCACCATGCTCTAGGGTATTAGATATGCCTGTAACACAGGAGTAAATAAATTAAAATGATTGCAAGAATTTCCTAATGTATTTTGGCAGAAAACTGAACAGGTGTGGGGATGGATATGAAGGGTTTTTAGAACAAAGAGGGAAGAATATAACAGTAGATTATAACAGTGGATTAATTGATATGGGCACACTTTCTACTGATTTGAGATTTATATCACATTTTTTATTTTTTAAAAACATTGCTTCTGAATTGTTTTCTCTTTTGTTCCCCTAAGAGATTTCAAGTACACCAATGTTAGAATGTTTTCCTCTTCCATTTTATCTTACCTCTTCTAAACATTCATTTTCTATGTTCCAGTTAAAATATTTTCTACTGACTTTCTCTAGTTCACTAATCTGTTCTATCTTGTTCAATTGGCTGTTATAATCTTTATTAAATTCTCAATTTCAACTAGTTTTTCCCAATTCTAAATTTCCTATTTGACTTTGTTTATATAGACCACAGTTTTCTAGTATAACTACTATAAATATAATTTTGCCATATTAATATTTAGTATTCAAATCAATTGCTAATAGTTCCAAAAATTGTTATATTTTGTTCCATTTTCATTATTTTTCTTTTCCTTCTTAATCCTGGATATTTTAAGACTGGACATTGCTGTGAAAAATATAAAATGTTCTGGATGATGTTGTCTTTTTCCAGAAAAGTTTCATCATATTCTCCTGCAGATGGACATAGTTAAGTTCATATTGCACTAATTCAAGGTTGTGTTGGTTTTTTTTTTTAAGTTTTATCTACTTGGGATTTATATTCATTCTTAAGGTGTAGTCCTTCAGGATCACAACTAAATGTATGAGTCATTTTAATTTTGTCTAATGGCTCCAATTTCTATCTCAGAATGGTGAGACTGCCTCTTACCCTGCATATATATTGTAGACAAACCACTAAATGAAAGGATAACGTCTCTGAGCTTCTCTTCTCACTGGTATCTTAGCTCCTAATTTTTAAAAATTTTCTTGTCATTCCAGCATTGTAAGTTTATAAAAGTAAAATCTGCTGTCTTTTCACATTCTCGACAAATTCTTGGGTTGTTGGCCTTTGTTCAGTGTCTTTAATTGGCAAATACCCCCAAGGGGAAACAATGCCTTGATGACTATTTTTTCAACTCTCTGTAGTTCATTTTGTTCTGAAATCATACCTCCAAGTTATGATTTCCTTGGAAGATCTTTAATTTTTTCAATTTTTTTTTCAAGAAAATTTGGTGTTGTTGTTTTTCTAGATTGTTCATCTTCCATAAGCTACTATACTATATATGAAACCAGAAATCTCCTTGTCTTTATATTTAGGTACATCTCTATCTAAACAGTAAATTCTATTAGAGTAGACACAATGTCTATGTTTTTACATTTTAATCTGAAGTATCTTGGCACTCTGTAATAGAATTTAATTATGCATATCAGAAAGGGTAAAAGTAGACTCAAAGAAATAAAACAGAACATTGATCTGGTAAAACTTCCAAGATAAAATAGTGGGTTTGTATGAGGTGGTCTTGTGGAACTGAGCAGCAGAGGTAATTAGAAATTTTTCAGTTGTCCAGGTGTGTTGCTGAGGATGGTGCCCACTAGGACAATAATCAAAGTTGTTTTACATGGGTCTCAGTACCAGCAACATCTGTGCTTCCTCTGAACAATTGTTAAGAAAGATTTTTTGCAATGAATGTTTTACTTCTCATAAATTAGTGTGTTTATTTCTGATATAACTATTCAGAAATTAATAGCAGCTTACCTTTAGTTATTCAATTGTGCTTCTTGGGATACCATTTACATTAAGCTTTATTTTTGCTTTCTTACTATTTTTTTCTCTTGGCCTGTTTTTATTATATACATAAAACTTACCCTCGGTGGTGTTGAATATGTAAATCTTGGTAGGTTGTTTCAAATTCTCTTTAGTAAGAAGTAAAATATATATTAATAAATACATAAATAAAGTTAAAATCAAAGGCAAAGAGAATGTGGGCTTCCTTTTCCTCCTGACTTACCTATTTTTATAAACTACAGGTAAATTTACATATGATAGCTTGAGTAAGTAGTAAAAACTTCAAATATAATGGCCTGAGTGAATAAAGAACTTATTGTTTCACACTACAAGTAGCTCAGAGTCAATGAAGTACCATAGTTTTCTTCCTTGGTGTTTCTATATTGTCAGGGCTTCAGTGTTTCTACAGTTCCTCTGGCTTTCTTTCATGCTGGCTGCACATCCTCTACTCTTGTATACTCACAATATGATAACAAAAGACAGGAAGGCATTATCATTTTTTGACACTTGGGGGAAAAAACTTTCTCACTGGAAGACTTACCTTTATGTTTCATTATTTAGGAAGTCAGATTTTTGTGTCTAAGCAGATTACTGACAAAGAGACTGTAATTTATTGATTTGTTTAGATTAATCAATATTCGTCTCTTGTTACTGGGAAAGGTAACCATGAAGCACATCACTGTGTAACATATTTTAAAAAATCAAGATTCTAGAATCAAAGAAAAAAGGGCGTAATGATAATTGAGCAGAAAAAGCAGTGGTATCTACCACACTCCCTTTAAACTACCATAGTTTCTAGAATTAAAACATCAATCATTGGGCTTCTCTGGTGGCGCAGTGGTTGAGAGTCCGCCTGCCAATGCAGAGGACACGGGTTCATGCCCTGGTCTGGGAAGATCCCACATGCCACAGAGCAGCTAGGCCTGTGAGCCATGGTCACTGAGCCTGTGCATCTGGAGCCTGTGCTCCGCAGCGGGAGAGCCCACAACAGTGAGAGGTCCGTATACCACAAATAAATAATAAATAAATAAATAAATCATCAACCATCCATTCATTTAACAAAAAAATAACTAAGCATATAATGTATCCCAGCTATAGTTCTAGAAAAAGATATAGAGCAGTTGACAAAAGCAGTAAAATCCAAGGTGGAGAGGATAGAAAAAAAATTTAGTTAGTAACGTGTAATATATAGACCATAATAAGGGCTAAGGAGAAAAAAATAAACAAAACCATGAATGAGGATATAAAGGAAATACATTTTTCTATATTGTAGCTACTGAAGACATACAAAGAAGGAAACTTTTGTTTAGAGTCTTGGAGAAATTGACAGGGCAAATGGAGTTGATGTTTTGAGAAGGACCAAAACAGGTAGAGGAAACAAGTGCAACTGTTTAGAAGCAGAAGAATATCTACACTAAAAAGATCAGTGTGGATAAACTGGAATAGATAAGAAAGATAATTGTAGTCTATTATAAAAGAGTTGGTTTTTAATCTGAATGTGATGAATGTCCACTTTTTTGAACAGGAAAGTGATGCAATGTATCTGAAATTTTAAGAGAATAATTTTGGCTGCTACATGAGAATGGATTGAATGAGAGAAGGACAAAAATAGGGAGACCAGGGCTTCCCTGGTGGCACAGTGGTTGAGAGCCCGCCTGCTGATGCAGGGGACACGGGTTCGTGCCCCAGTCCGGGAAGATCCCACATGCCGTGGAGCGGCTAGGCCCATGAGCCATGGCCACCGAGCCTGCGCGTCCGGAGCCTGTGCTTCGCAACAGGAGAGGCCACAACAGTGAGAAGTCCGCATACCCCAAAAAAAAAAAAAAAAAAAAAAATAGGGAGACCAGTTAAAGAGCTACTTAGACTATTTAGATAATATAGGTGTGAGCTGATTGTGGCTTGGATTAAGGTAGTGGCAGAGAAAGAGGTGGGTAAGTGGTCAGATTCTGAATATATTTTGAAAATAAATCTGAGAGCTTTGCTGATGTTTGGGATGTGGGGATATGTGGAGTGCAGGGGAGGGGAGATGATTTAAAGATAGAACAAACATATTTTGCCTGAGAGATTAAAATAAGTGTTCTTTGTTTTTCTACCTAAATATTACTCCCTTAACATTTATAACTTTATAAAATTCTAGATAAATTTTAACTTTTTTCATGTAGTTCTGAGTTTTCTAAAACTATACTCTTTCCATTATTTCACAAGGATATTCTGAATTGTATTGTATTTACTTGTGTCTTTGGATCTAAAGTGGGTCTCCAATAACTAACAAATAGATAAATTGTAAAAATTCACTCTGTCAATCTCTGCCATTTGATAAACAGCTTCTCTCTTACTGCTTTCAAGATTCTTTCTTGTTTTGGATGTTAGCACTACAATTATAATGTGTTTCAGCATGGATCTCTTCCAGCATGGATGTAATTGCAATTCCTGGATGTGTAGATTCATGTATTTCCAAAAAATTGGGAAATTTTTAGGTTTTATTTCTTCATATATTCTCTCTGTCCCTTTCTTTCCTCTCCTTCAGATATTCCCATAATATATATGTTGGTCTTCTTTACTTTTATTAATTTTTATTGGAGTATAGTTGCTTTACAATGTTGTGTAAGTTTCTACTGTACAGCAAAGTGAATCACATGTATCTCCTCTTTTGTGTATTTCCTTCCCATTTGAGTCATGACAGAGCATTGAGTAGAGTTCCCTGTGCTATATAGTATGTTCTCATTAGCTATCTATTTTATACATAGTATCAATAGTGCAAATATGTCAATCTCAATCTCCCAATCCATCCAGCCCCCACTTTCCTGTCTTGGTATCCATACATATGTTCTCTATGTCTGAGTCTCTATTTTTGTTTTGCAGCTAAGACCATAGATACCATTTTTCTCTATTCCACATATATGTGTTAATATACGATATGTGTTTTTCTCTTCCTGTTTTACTTCACTCTGCATGACAGACTCTAGGTCCATCCACGTCTGTCCAGTTTTGTTCCTTATTATGGCTGAATAATATTCCATTGTACATATGTACCACACTTTCTTTATCCATTCCTCTATCAATGGACATTTAGCATTTGTTGCCTGTAGATTTTCTGATGATGCCCAACTAAACAGTGTTAGGTGATACCTCATTGTAGTTTTGATTTGCATTTCTCTAATAATTAGTGATGTTGAGAGTCTTTTCATATGCTTTTTGGCAATCTGTATATCTCTTTGGAGAATGTCTATTTAGGTCTTCAACCAATTTTTTTTTCTTTTATTAACATCTTTATTTGAAATAGTTGCTTTATAATGTTGTGTTAGTTTCTGCTGTATAACAAAGTGAATCAGCTATATGTATACATATATCCCCATATCCCCTCCCTCTTGTGTCTCACTACCACCTTCCCTATCCCACCCCTCTAGGTGTCACAAAACAGCAAGCTGATCCCCCTGTGCTATGCAGCTTCTTCCCACTAGCTATCTATTTTACATTTGGTAGTGTATATATGTCAATTCTACTCTCTCACTTCATCCCAGCTTACCCTTCCCTCTCCCCGTGTCCTCAAGCCCATTCTCTACATCTGCATCTTTATTCCTGTGCTGTCCCTAGGTTCTTCAGAACCTTGTTGTTTTTTAGATTCCATATATATGTGTTAGCATATAGTATTTGTTTTTCTCTTTCTGACTTCACTCTGTATGAGAGACTCTAGGTCCATCCACCTCACAAAAATTAACTCAGTTTCATTCCATTGTATATATGTGCCACATCTTCTTAATCCATTCATCTGTTGATGGACACTTAGGTTACTTCCATGTCCTGGCTATTGTAAATAGAGCTGCAATGAACATTGTGGTACATGACTACATGACTGTTTTTGAATGACGATATTCTCAGGGTATATGCCCTGTAGTGGGATTGCTGAGTCATATGGCAGTTCTATTTTTAGTTTTTTAAACGAATCTCTATACTGCTCTCCATAGTGGTTGTAACAATTTACATTCCCTTCAATAGTGCAGTAGGGTTCCCTTTTCTCCACACCCTTTCCAGCATTTATTGTTTTTAGATTTTTTATGATGACCATTTTGACTGGTGTGAGGTGATACCTCATTATAGTTTTGATTTTACTTCTCTAAGGATCAGTGAAGTTTAGCATCCTTTCTTGTGTTTGTTGGCAATCTGTATATCTTCTTAGGAGAAATGTCTATTTAGGTCTTTTGCCTATTTTGAATTGTGTTGTTTGTTTTATTGATATTGAGCTGCATGAAATCTTTTTATATTTTGGAGATTAATCCTTTGTCAGTTTTTTCATTTGCAGATAATTTCTCCCATTCTGAGGACTGTCTTTTCATATGTTTATGGATTTCTTTGCTGTGCAAAAGCTTTAAGTTTCATTAGGTCCCATTTTCTTTTTTCTTTTTTGTTTTTATTTCCATTTCTGTAGGAGGTATATCAAAACAGATCTTGTTTTCATTTGTCATACCATGTTCTGCCTATGTTTTCCTCTGTGAGTTTTATAGTGTCTGGCCTTACATGTAGGTCTTTTACCCATTTTGAGTTTATTTTTGTGTATGGTGTTAGGGAGTGTTCTAATTTCATTCTTTTACATGTAGCTGTCCAGTTTTCCCAGCACCACTTATTGAAGAGGCTGTCTTGTCTCCATTGTATATTCTTGCCTCCTTTATCAAAAATAAGGTGACCATATGTGTGTGGGTTTATCTCTGGGCTTTCTATCCTGTTCCTGTTTCTGTGTCAGTACCATACTGTCTTGATTACTGTAGCTTTGTAGTATAGTCTGAAATCAGGGAGCCTGATTCCTCCAGCTTCGTTTTTCTTTTTCTGATTGCTTTGGCTATTCGGGGTCTTTTATGGTTCCACACAAATTTTGGAATTTTTTGGTTTTTTTATGTGAGAAATGCCATTGGTAGTTTGATAAGGATTACATTGAATGTGTATATTGCTTTGGGTGGTAGTGTCATTTTCACAATGCTGATATTTCCAATCCAAGAACATGATATATCTCTCCATCTGCTTGTATCATCTTTAGTTTCTGTCATCAGTGTCTTATAGTTTTCTGCATACAGGTCTTTTGTCTCCTTAGGTGCATTTATAATTAGATATTTTATTCTTTTGTTGCACTGGTAAATGGGATTGTTTCCTTAATTTCATTTTCTGATCTTTCATTTCTAGTGTATAGGAATGCAACAGTTTTCTGTGTATTAATTTTGGAATCTGTGAATTTACTAAATCCATTGATGAGCTCCAGTAGTTTTCTGGTGGCATCTTTAGTATTTTCCATGCATAGTATCATGTCATCTGCAAACAGTGACAGTGTTATTCTTCTTTTCCGGTTCGGATTCTGGTATTTCTTTTTCTTCTCTGATTACTGTGTCCAGGACTTCCAAAACTATGATGAACAATAGTGTTGAGAGTGAACACTCTTCTCTTTTTCCTAATCTTAGAGGAAATGCTTATGCTCTGTCACCATTGAGAATGATGTTTGCTGTGAGTTTGTCATATATGGCCTTCATTATGTTGAGGTAGGTTCCCTCTATGCCCACTTTATGGTTTTTATCTTAAATGTGTGTTGAATTTTGCCAAAATATTTTTCTGCATCTATTGAGATGATCATATGTTTTTTTTTTAATTTGTTAATATGGTGTATCATATTTGTTGATTTGTGTGTATTGAAGAATCCTTGCATCCCTGGGATAAATTCCACTTGATCATGGTGTGTGATCCTTTTACTGTGTTTTTGGATTTGGTTTGCTAGTATTTTATTGAAGAATTTGTGCAATTGTGCATCAGTGTTATTGGCCTGTAATTTTCTTTTTTTGTGATATCTTTGGTTCTTGTATCACGGTAATGGTGGCCTCATAGAATGAGTGTAGGTGTGTTTTCCCCATGCAAGTTTTGGAATAGTTTGAGAAGGATAGCATTAGGTTTTCCCTAATTGTTTGATAGAATTCACCTGTGAGGCCCAGTGGTCCTGGATTTTTGTTCATTGGAAAAATTTTAATCAGTTTCAATTTCATTACATGTGATTGGTCTGTTTGTATTTTCTATGTCTTCCTGGTTGAGTCTTGGAAAATTGTACTTTTCTAAGAATTTGTCCCTTTCTTCCAGGTCATACATTTTGTTGGCATACAGTTGCTTTATTAGTCTCTTATGATCCCTTGTGTTTCTGTGGTGCTTGTTGTAAATTCTCCTTTTGTATTTCTAATTTTATTGATTTGAGTCCTCTCCCTTTTTTTTCCTTGGTGAGTCTGGCTAAAGATTTATCAACTTTATCTATTCAAAGAACCAGCTTTTAGTTTCATTGTTCTTTGCTATTGTTTTCTTCATTTGTATTTCATTTATTTCTGCTCTGATCTTTATGATTTCTCTCTTCTGCTAACTTTGAGTTTTATTTGTTCTTTTTTCTCTAGTTGCTTTAGGTGTAGGGTTCAGTTGTTTATTTCAGATTTTTCTTGTGTCTTGAGGTGGGATTGTATTGTTATAAACTTCCTTCTTAGATCTTCTTTTTCTGCATCCCATAGGATTTGGGCCATCATGTTATGGCCCAAATCCTATGGTGTAGGGTTCAGTTGTTTATTTCAGATTTTTCTTGTGTCTTGAGGTGGGATTGTATTGTTATAAACTTCCTTCTTAGATCTTCTTTTTCTGCATCCCATAGGATTTGGGCCATCATGTTATGGCCCAAATCCTATGGTGTAGGGTTCAGTTGTTTATTTCAGATTTTTCTTGTGTCTTGAGGTGGGATTGTATTGTTATAAACTTCCTTCTTAGATCTTCTTTTTCTGCGTCCCATAGGATTTGGGCCATCATGTTATCATTGACATTTGTTTCTAGGCATTTTTTGATTTCCTCTCATTTTCTTCAATGATCTCTTGGTTATTTAGTAGCATATTGTTTAGCTTCCATGTGTTTGTGTTTTTTACAGTTGTTTTTTTTTTTTTTTTTTTTTCCCTGTAACTGATTTCTAATGTCATAGTGTTGTGGTCAGAAATGATGCTTCATACAATTGAAATTTTCTTAAATTTACCAAGGCTTGATGTGTGACCCAATATGTGACCTGTGTTGGATAATATTCCATGCACACTTGAGAGGAAGGTATATTCTGCTTCTTTTGGATGGAATGTCCTAGAAATATCAATTAAGTATATCTGGTCTATTGTGTCATTTAAGTCTTGTGTTTACTTATTAATTTTATGTCTTGATGATGTATCCATTGGTGTAAGTAGAGTGTTAAAGTCACCCACTATTATTGTGTTACTGTCAATTTCCCCTTTTATGCCTGTTAGCATTTGCCTTATGTATAGAGGTGCCCCTATGTTGGATGCATAATTATTTACAGTTGTTATATCTTCTTTATGGATTGATCTCTTGATGATTATGTAGTGGCCTTTCTTTTCTCTTATAATAGTTTTTATTTTAAAGTCTATTTTGTCTGCTATGAGTATTGCTACTCCAGCTTTCTTTTGATTTCCACTTGCATAGAATATCTTTTTCCATCCCCTCACTTTCTGTCTGTATGTGTCCCTAGGTCTGATGTGGGTCTCTTGTAGACAGCATATATATGGGTCTTATTTTTAGATCCATTCAACCAGTCTGTGCCTTTCGATTGGAGCATTTAATCCATTTACATTTAAGGTAATTATTGATATGTATGTTCTTATTACCATTTTGTTAATTGTTTGGGGTTTGTTTTTGTATGTCTTTTTTTTCTCTTGTATTTCCCACCAAGAGTACTCCCTTTAGCATTTGTTGTAAAGCTGGTTTGGTGGTGCTTAATTCTCTTAGCATTTGCTGGTCTGTAATGCTTTTGATTTCTGCATTGAATCTGAATATGATCCTTGCTGGTAGACTAAACTTGGTTGTAGATTTTTCCATTTAATCACTTTAAATATGTCTTGTCACTCCCTTCTGGCCTCCAGAGTTTCTCTGAAAAATCAGTTGATAACCTTATGGGGATTCCTTGTATTTTTTTGTTACTTTTTCTTTTTTGCTTTTAATATTTTTTCTTTGTATTTTATTTTTGTTAGTTTGATTATTGTGTCTTGGCATGTTTCTCCTTGGGTTTACCCTATATGGGCCTCTCTGTACTTCCTGGACTTGACTGACTATTTTCTTTCCCATATCAGATAACTTTTCAAATATAACCTCCATATATTTTCTCAGGCCTGTTGCATTTCTCTTCTTCTTCTGGGAGCCCTATAATTTGAATGTTGGTGCCTTTAATGTTGTCTCAGTGATGTCTGAGACTGTTCTCATTTCTTTCCTTATTTTTTTTTTCTTTATTCTCCTCCAGGGCAGGTATTTCTACCATTCTATCTTCCAGCTCACTTATTCATTCTTCTGCCTCAGTTATTCTGCTATTGATTCTTTCTAGTGTATTTTTCATTTCAGTTGTTGTTTTGTTCATCACTGATTGTTTGTACTTTAGTTCTTCTATGTCCTTGTTAAACATTTCTTTTATCTTCTCAATTCATGCCTCCAGTCTATTTCTGAAATCTTGGATCATCTTTACTATCATTACTCTGAATTTTTTTTCTGGTAGTTTGCCTATTTCCTCTTCACTTAGTTGGTCTTTATCTTTTTACCTTTTTCCTTCATCTGTAACATATTAGTCAGTCATCTCATTTTGTCTAACATACTGTTTTTATGGTCTCCTTTCTTCTTAGTTCCTCTTGCTTCTGTTGTCTGCCCCCTGGTGAGTGAGGTTGGTCCAGGTGCTTATGTAGGCTCTCTGGTCAGAGGGACTGGTGCCTGCAATCTGGTGGGTGGAAATGAGTCTTTTCCTTTTGATGGGCAGGATGGTATCAGATGGTGTGTTTCAGGGTGTCTGTGAGCTTAGTTTGATTTTATGCAGCTTTTCTGCTGATGGGTGTGTCTGTTTCTGTCTTGCTGGCTTTTTGGCATGAAGTGTCCAGCACTGGATCCTGCAAGCAGTTGGGCAGAGCTGGGTCTTGGTGTTGAAATGGATACCTCTAGGAGAGTGCATGCCAATTAATATTCCCTGAGCCCAGGAATTCTCTGGTGGTCCAGCATCCTGGACTTAGCACTCCCACCCCCAGAGGCCCAGGTCCAATCTCTGACTGGAAACCAAGAGCCTGCAAGTCATGCTATGCACCTTGAGAAATAAAAGAAAGAAAAAAGAAAACAAAAAAGAAAAGGAAAGAAAACAAACAGACAAACAAAACCAAAGACCGATAGCAAAGACAAAAACTAACACACAGTACCAAGAACAACACAGCACACACACAGACACTCACGCTGAAAAAAATACTAGAAAGAAAACATACAGACACACCAAATCCATGACAAATGTTAACAACAAAACCAAACTAACAGAAACAAAGGAGCAGACAGAAAAGGAAAAAGAAAAGAGAAAAAGAGGGGAGAGTGAGTTAAAGCAGCAGCTGATTGGGGCACACTTACTCCCTCAGGCTAGGGAGGCATACAATGGCCACAATTGAGGTGTGCACGAGTTGCCTGCAGTGGTGGGAAATGGCAGGATGTTGCATCAGACTGTGGCCCACTCACTGTAGTGGGAGTCCCTCCCAGTTCCCACAGAAGCAGGGGCAGGAGTGTGGGGGCTGTGGTGGTCCAACTCCTTGCACTCATCTCAAAAATGTCACCTCATTTCCTAGGCAGACCATGATTCATTTTGGGGCATTCCTTGCTGTGGAGCCCCTCACTCTCATTCTGTCTGTTGTATTCACACAGCCAACAGTGTCTCTCCCTGAAGCTGCTCTCTTAACCCCATGCTTTAGCATTCAGACCCCATCAGCACTGGCAGAATTCCGTCTCAGGCAGGGGCACACAGAACTTATTCCCCAGGAGGCTTTGTGTTGGGTGGCACACTGGACCCCAGAGCCTATGCAGAATGAGGATGTCTTGGTTTGAGGGATGGGTGAGACTACTCAGATGTGAGCCTTTCCCAGTACCCACAGAGGCTGAAGAAGCTGGTGGGTGGGGAAAGGGGTTGTAATGGCTGCCCCATCCCTTGTGCGCAACTCAACAATGATGCCTTGCTTCTATGGTGTCCCAAGCTTTGTTTGAAAACATCCCCAGTTGTGGAGTTCCTTACTCCTGTCCCTTCAGGTTGTCTTTTAACAGCCAACAGCTGTCTCCATACCCCAGGTCTTCACTCCAAACCCCACTTTCCAGCCCCCAGCCACCCTCAGCAACAGGCAATTCATGACTCAGACTGGGATGCATAGAGCCACAGTGCAGACTATGTGCACAGTTCTTACTTTGTCCTGCCTTCCACAGACTATTTGCTGCATTCTCTTTTGATCCTCTTTTTCTGTCCTGGCAGATTTCCCCACCATGAGTGAGTTTTTCTGAGTGCAGGGACCTCCCCTCAGATTCCCTCTAAGGTTGCTGGTCCATTTTATGATTCTTCTTTTCCTTTTTCTTCTTTTCTTTCATCCTACCTGGCTCTGAGGGGATTTTTCTTGTCTTTTTAGGTGTTTGAATTCTTCTGCTAATGATCAGCAGGAGTTCTGCAGTTGGGTGGAGGGTCTAAAGTGATGTCTGCCTGCTTCTTCTGAATCTTCTTGGTGCTGGTGGAGAAGAGTTTAGAGTTTTTCTCATCTGACTTTACTCTCCTTCTTCTTGTGATGTTTGTTTCCTCTTGGTTTGCTGGTTGGAAGACGAAGATGAGGAGGAGCTGGCACTCTCTTGAATCATCATTTGACATAGCAATCCCCCACCCCACCTGACAAACAGATCCTCTCTTTGTGTCTGGCTGCTCTTTGCCACTGCAGTGGCTGTGGCTATGGATGCTGCTGGGCCTGGCCATTCATGTCTCTCACAGGGAGAGAAGTGGAAGAGCAGCAGCAACAACTATTCTATTGTAATTTTTACAAATGGCTAAAAAGACTTCATGAGATTTTGAGGAAAACATTTTAGGCTTTTCAAGAGTTATTTATGAACACTACAGCAGTTTTCTATAAAGTTTCATGACTCAAACAATAGTAGATGTTACTAGACATATAATTTAATTGATTGATTAACACAGAGAAAATGTTAACTTAGCATCTCTGCTGCATTTCCTGATCAGTCACCCAAGGATGTCTCAAGCACATAGTTATGATTACAGCTTTGGTTCCTGTTAAATAATTTTCCTTTGGATAAATTTCTCAATTGCCAACCAGGTTGGTATTGCATTTGTTGCTTCAAGTGTTAAAAAACAATTTTTTTTCCAAATAATACATACTGAATCAAATATTATTTAAGTGCAAATAAGAGGGAAATAAGGGTAACATTTTGAAAGTGGTATTAATTTTGACTTTAGGTTATGATTTATCTGATTGAAATAGGTTTAATGAAGTAGTCTAATAAATATGTCATTCTCATCACTTGATAAGTAGTTACTTCAATACTTTAACTGATATTCTAATCTGTGAAGGAGGTCTGCAGTGGGAAAAAAAATGTACTTATTATTTTTGTCTCAAACATGAATATTTTAAAGAAATGTAAAATAAATTGAAGAGAAATGTTGAGAATCTTCCAAATATAATATAACCTAGGAACTAGAGTTTTCAGTTGGTTTTGAATTATGGTGATTAAGGAATGACATCAGCAAGATAATGACATAGGAAGTCCTAGACCCTCCTACCCCCATGAACACAATGATTCAACAAGAATACATTGACAAATTCCCTTTATGAGAAATTCAGAATCTATTTGAGGGGCTCCTTCACCCCAGTCAAGCATGAAACCAGCTGAATCAAATCCAGTAGGGAAAATTGGGACTTCCCCTTAAAATAACAAATAAATGGAATGATAGCTCATGTTCATAGACTGGAAGACAATACTGTTAAAGTGTTCATACTATTCAAAATCATCTACACATTCATGCAATACCTTTGAAAAATGTCATGACATGTTTTACAGAAATAGGAAAACAATTCTAAAATTCATATGGAAACACAAATGACCTCAATAACCAAAATGATCTTGAGAATGAAAAATAAATCTGGTAGCATCACACCTCCTAATTTCAAAACATATCATAAAGCTACAGTAATTAAGGCAGCCTGGTACTAGAATAAAGACAGTCATTTAGATCAATGGAATAGAACAGAGAGCCCAGAAGTAAACTCACACATATACAGCCAACTGATCTTTGACAAGGGTGCTAAAAATACACAGTTAGAAAAGGATAGTCTCTTCAACAAATTGTACTGTGAAAACTGGATATGCACATGTAAAGAATGAAACTGCATCCTTTTCTGACACCAAACAAAAAAGTCAAATTAAAGTAAATTAAAGATGTAAACATAAGGCCTGAAGTCATAAACTCTTAGAAGAAAACAATAGAAAAACTTTATTACATTGGTCTTGGCAATGATTTAGTGTATATGACATGAAAAACACAAGTAAGAAAATTAAAAACAGACAATATGTACTTTATCAATCTAAAAACTTTCTGTTCAGGAAGGAAAGAATTAACTGAATAAAAAGAAAACATATAGAATGGGAGGAAATATTGCAAACTATATGTCTGATAAGGAATTAATATCCAAAAAATATAAAGAACCCATAGACACAATAATAAAAAATATAATAACCTAATTAAAATGAGCAAAGGACTGAAATAGTCATTTGTTTAAAGAAGACATACAAATAAACAAAAAGTATAGGAAAAGGTACTCAACATCATTATTATCAGGGATCAGCCAATTAAAACCACAATGAGATATTACCTCACACTTGCAAATGTTGGCAAGAATGTGGAGATTGAAACTCATATACATATGTTGGTAAGAATGTAAAATGTTGCAGCAGCTATGGAAAACAGTACAGATGTTTCTCAAAAAATTAAAAATAGAGCTACCCTATGATCCAACAGTCCCATTCCTGTGTATTAGTCCAAAAGAATTTAAATCAAGATCTCACAGGATCTGCACTACCATGTACATTGCTGCATTATTCACAATTGTCAAGATGTGGAAAAAAATTAAATACCCACTGATAGATGAATAGACTTAAGGAAAGAAATCCTGCCATACATGACAACATGTATGAGCCTTGAGGGCATTATGATAAGTAAAATAAGCCAGACACAGGACAAATACTGTATGATTTCACTTATGTGATGTATCTAAATAGGCAATCGTACAGGAGCAGGGAGTAGAATGATGATTGCCAGGGGCTGAGGGCTTGGGGAAATGGGGAGTTGTTGCTTAACAAGTATGAAATATGTATGTTAGATGAATAAGTTCAAGAGATCTGCTGTGGAACACTGTGCCTATAATTAACAATATTATACTGTAGATTTAAAATTTTTTAAGGGGATAAATCCCATGTTAAATGTTCTTACTATGATAAAAAAATATAGTGCTTAGTGTCTTTTCTTTGCTACATTATTGCAAGAGATGATGCAACAAATTCATTTATAATTGGAATTTAAGAGAATTCTACATTTATTATTTAAAAAACTGTTTTGGTATAGGGCAGCACTATGAAATGGTTGCCTGTGGAATTTCCAAACATGGTCAAATTGTGTCAATGGAATATCTACTTCTTTTGTTTGTTTAACAATAGGGACAAATAACGGCAGGATCTAAGGCTTAGGAAATATAAAGGTTATTTGGCCCTTAAGTGAATTCTAACTTTCCTCTCTCAAAACACTTTTTACTTATGCCCAGTTCTAAAGGATATGATAAATTTCTTACTTCTCATTGCTAGAAAAAATAGGAAGTGTCTGATGATGGATTTGTACAAACATTTTGCAAGGCAGTTTGGTATTATCTATCTAAATTACTATTTAATATATATGAATTTTAATGAGCCATGTGCATACTGACATAATTGTGAATCATCAAAACTAATTTAATTACTTTTTCTCTGTTGACAGTCAAATTAAATGAATAAAATAGAAATAATAGAAATGAACCAATGGTGAAAGAAGTCTTCAATTTAAAATAAATTAATAGTAAATTAGAAGATAGGAAGCAGTTTTGAAGCAAGAGATAAAGATAAAAGAGTCTCGGCAATTATTGAATTGGATGATATTTCTATATTATGAAGACATGACAAGAAAGATCCAGAGTGACTGAAGGAAAATAATTAATGTTGATAAAATTAGAAAATGAGCTCACTTTAACTTTTTCACTTCTACCTTTAGTGCTCATTTTTATGAATATTCCTTAAAAGAGGATTCATGATATGCTTACTTCCAACTGATTTTTAATAATATAAACTTAGACACTAATAATTATTGAAATTAAAATAGTATCAATCATGCTTATTGTTGTTCATAGTGTGTTCAAAGCATATATTGTGAAAGAGAGGCTCCAGAACTTCATCAAGCAAATCAAAGTTTTTAATAGTTTTCAAAGAAAGAATATAAAAATATCATATTCAGCATTGATACCTTATTTTATAACATAAAAGTTTGTAACAATAATGAAATTCCAACTCAGATAAAATCCTCATATTTAAGTTTGGTAGCATTCATTCTATGGGATATTACTAACATGAACAAGTATTAAAAATGACAATTAAGATAGCTTAAAGCTATAAATAAAGCAATTTATATTTTAGTACCAGGGGCAGAAAAATGTCATGTTATTTCACATTTTGATTTGATGCAAGGCTTACCTGATTTCCATGATTGTTAACATCATTCTTCCTTAAACAAAAGCAATACACATTGCTTGGTTTCTCACTCTTCTAAACAAAAATTTTCCATTTTTGATAACAAGGGGAAATAATTTTTCTTATATTTCTTTGAATTTGTTACTGAAGAAAAGGAATTAACTTCTGTTTTAAGTCTCCTTCATTTGTTAGTCATGTAGCATTTCTTCTCATTGTACTATGTCATATTGTAAGGATTTTATTCTATTAAAAACACTCTGAAGAATAATCTTGAGAGCAGACATATAGACATAATTGTTACTGAGAAAAAAAAATTTTAATAAAATTGCTATTTATATTTCCTCAGTCTATGATGTGAAAAGGTGGAGGAGAAGTTAAACTTCTCTGTGAAGATAATCCTAACTTTATATGAAGGTTACCTCCTTATACAAATAGATGGAATCACCTTCTATCCAAGAAAATTATTCCTTACGCTTTATGTTATTTTTACTAAAGTACCAATTCGACTAAATGTTTATTTTGTTCTTTTTAAATATTTCTTATTTTTCCAGCTTTATTGAGACATAATTGATGTACTACATTGTTTAAGTTTAAGGTGGGCATACAATATGTCGATTTGATGCATTTATATATGCAAAATATTTATCATTAACACTCCCATCTCATCACATAATTGCTATTTCTTTTTGTGCTGAGAACACTAAAGATCTACACTCTTAGCAGCATTCAAGTATATAATATAGTATTAGCAATGATCACCATGCTGTAATTAGATCCCCAGAACTTATTACTCTTTTAACTGGATGTTTGTACCCTTTGACCAACATCTCCCCATTGCCTCTACTCTACTCCCTAATCCCTGGCAACCACTATTCTACTTTGTTTCTGAGTTTGACTTTTTTAGATTACACCTATAAGCAATATATTTGTCTTTTTCTGTCTCACTTATTTCACTTAGCATAATGTCCTCAAGCTTCATCCATAATGCTGCAAATGACAGGATTTCCTTCTTTCTCATGGCTGATATTCCATTATATAGATAAAATTTTATGCATTCATCCATTGAAGAACTATAAACAAATGGCTTTAATTACAAACATCAATAAAAACAATTTATTTAGTTAATCAACTACTACATAATAAGTGAATCCCTATTGTATGCTAGATTATTGAGATAGCTAGAGAATCAAAATAAAAAACAAACAGCTCCTCAACCTTGTAGCTTAGAGTTTAACAATAGTAATTATCATTAGTCAAATAATTATATGTAATTAAATAATCATTGTAAACAGTATCAATTAAAAGGGAATTGATTTTATTAGAAGAAATGAAATTGATGTGAATTATTAGAAAAATGAATATTAAATAATCATTGTAAACAGTATCAATTAAAAGGGAATTGATTTTATTAGAAGAAATGAATTTGATGTGAATTATTAGAAAAATGAATTTAAGCAGAGAACTGATGTTGTGGGTAGAAGAGAGTAAAGATGTTTTCCAAGACAGAAAGAAAGTAAGTGTGAAGACTTTAATGTGTGAAAGAACATAAGACCTTCCCAAACTATGAAAAATCATTTGGCTATAGTAGACAGTTTCAGGTTGAGAAATGCAAACAATAATGCAAACAATTAGTTAGAATATCAAAACATATGAGATTTCAACTGGATCATCATTAGTAAACCAGAAAGGAAGAAAAGGAAGAAATGGCTTTTATGTTGCTGTATACTTATTTATGATATTTATCCATTTATGCCATATATATGTATGGCAAAGAGGCATAAATGGATAAATTCTCATAGATACTTCAGCACAGTCTTTATTCCCTTACCAATTAGTCTGTTCACTCAGTTGCAATTTAATTATGCCCTGAATTTTTATCAAAAGTTCTTATGATAAATGGGCTTATACACTCAACTTCAATACTTCAAATAAAATGATTACTGAGAACACCATATTTTCTTCAGCACTCACTTTATAAAAGCCTATGTGATCATATACATTAGGATGTATTACTAAAATACAGCTTCACAATAAACAAATTCAATGCACTCCCTATCAAACTACCAATGGCATGTTTTCACAGAACTAAAACAAAAAAATTCACAATTTGTGTGGAACCATAAAAGACCCTGAATAGACAAAGTAATTTGAAAAACAAAAAAATGGAGCTGGAGGAATCAGGCTCCCTGGCTTCAGATTACACTACAAAGCTTCAGTAATCAAGACAGTATGGTACTGGCACAAAAACAGAAATATAGATCAATGGAACAGGATACAAAGCCCAGAGATAGGGCTTCCCTGGTGGCACAGTGGTTGAGAGTCTGCCTGCCAATGCAGGGGACAAGGATTTGTGCCCCGGTCCAGGAAGATCCCACATGCCATGGAGTGGCTGGGCCTGTGAGCCATGGCCACTGGGCCTGTGCATCCAGAGCCTGTGCTCTGCAATGGGAGATGCCACAACAGTGAGAGGCCTGCATACCGCAAAGAAAGAAAAAAAAAAAGCCCAGAGATAAACCCACGCACCTATGGTCACCTTATTTTTGATAAAGGAGGCAAGAATATACAATGGAGAAAAGACAGCCTCTTCAATAAGTGGTGCTGCCTCACTCTTCAGTAAGGGAGGGTGGGAGTGAGACAAAAGAGGGAGGGGATATGGGGATATACGTATACATATAGCTGATTCACTCTGTTATGTAGCAGAAACTAACACAACATTGTAAAGCAACTATACTCCAATAAAGATGTTAAAAAAAGAAAAATAATGGGCTGAAGACCTAAATAGAAATTTCTCCAAAGAGATATACAGATGGCCAAAAGTCATATGGAAAGATACTCAACATCACTAATTATTAGAGAAATGCAAATCAAAACTACAATGTGGTATCACCTCACACTGGTCAGAAAGGATATCATCAAAAAATCTACAAACAATAAATGCTGGAGAGGGTGTAGACCAAAGGGAATCCTCTTGCACTGTAGGTGGGAATGTAATTTGATACAGCCACTATGGAGAAAAGTATGGAGGTTCCTTAAAAAACTAAAAATAGAACACTATATGACCCAGCAATCCCACTATTGGGTATATACCCTGAGAAAACCATAATTCAAAAAGAGTCATGTACCACAATGTTCATTGCAGCACTATTTACAATAGCCAGGACATGGAAGCAACCTAAGTGTTGTTCGACAGATGAATGGATAAAGAAGATGTGGCACATATATACAATGGAATATTACTCAGCCATAAAAAGAAACGAAATTGAGTTATTTGTAGTGAGGTGGATGGACCTAGAGTCTGTCATACAGAGTGAAGTTAGGAAGAGAAAAGCAAATACAGTATGCTAAAACATATATATGGAATCTAAAAAAATGGTTATGAAGAACCTAGGGGCAGTACAGGAATAAAGATGCAGAAGTAGAGAATAGGCTTGAGGATACACGGAGGGGGAAGGGTAAGCTGTGACAAAGTGAGAGAGTGGCATGGACATATATCCACTACCAAATGTAAAATAGATAGCTAGTGGGAAGCAGCCGCATAGCCCAGGGAGATCAGCTCGTGCTTTGTGAACACCTAGAGGGGTGGGATAGGGAGAGTGGGAGGGAGACGCAAGAGGGAGGAGATATGGGGATGTATGTATATATATAACTGATTCACTTTGTTATACAGCAGAATGTAAAACACCATTGTAAAATAATTATACTCCAATAAAAATGTTTAAAAAATAAATTAATAAAATAAAATACAGCTTCAGTTCTCCTGATAAATACAACTGATTCTCCTTTCTTCCATGAAAACTTCAAAACTTTATCTTAATTTTTAGAAAAGTCTGTTTGATTTTTGTGAATATAAATTTTTGTTTGTTTGTTTTAACATTTTGTCAGCATCAAGCACACAAGTTTCCTCACTCTGTCATTTTTTTTCTATTAAAATAACTTCACAGCAAAAGTGTTTTACTGCAAGTTTCCACAAATTCTGTGTTTATGTGTTGTGTGTGTTGGCTCAATAATTTATATCTAGCAGAGACACCTTCCAATTAGTTGACAATTATGCATGTTAGTTTTTATAATCTTAAAAGGTAGGTAAGAATAAAAATAGGTAGGTAAGTTGTTCCGTGTATATTTTATTTTTGGAAATAAAATATGTTCATTAATAGAAATAATCTACTACAGAAATCCAATGAAAGGTGTTGCATTTGAATACAGTGGTATTCTCTAATGATTCATCCTGTCTTGTTCAAGGGGAGGGTGATATATTCAGCTAATAAAATCAAAAGGTAGTACTAGTCTTGAGATTTTCTAGAATAGCATATGTTGCCATTTTCCTTTTTTAATTTTTTTTTTATATTTCTGGATTCCATATCACTGTAGTAGATGCTGTTGCTGGTCTATCCTTATTCCTTTGGTCTTTACTATTTCATACTTATTTGGTCAAATTCCGTATATCAGCATTCAGTTTTCTTGATGGAGCCCACTCAACTGCATACCTGGCTGGCCAGTATTGTCAGGGAATTAAGAATCCCTTCAAGTGGTCTTCAGCCAATGACTGGCAAAAGTTATTATACATGTCTTACCTGATTAATTGTTCAGAAAACAAAGCTCTTATGTGTAGATCTACAACTAACTTCTTCCAACAAACTCCAGTAGAATTATGTTCCAGTTGCTCAAAGTGATAAATTGCTTGAAAACATATCTTTTATTTTATTCCTTTCCCATTTTCCTAGCTGCTTTTTCTCCAAATCATCCTTATTTGCCTTCATCTTCCCCAAAATGGACATCAGATCTCAACTGAGTTCTATTTTAGACTGTCTCTTTGCCCTTCTCCAGTATTCTTTTACTTTAAATGCAATACAAAGTAATGTCCATCTGCTTATTTCTTTCTTTCTTCTTTTATACAGAAAAAGAAAATCTATCCCCAAATTATTTTATTTCAGAAATTAATTAAGGTAAAAAAATTAAGAATTATGCATAATAATGATTTCAGATGGTTTTAGGCTAAAGATAATTCCCTAACACTTATTGTAAAATTATTGCTATCAAGTGACATTATTTGTAATTTGATAAAAATATACTAAATATAAATGTTTTATTTCTCCTCCTGAGTATTTAACAAAGCGTGGGGACTTATTTGGAAATCGGGAACCATATGACAAAATACGTATAGTCCAATTCTTCTTTTAAGCTTTCTAGTAGTCCAAATTATTCATTTCAGCTTGCATTTCTAAAATTTCCCATTGCTATTCAATATGACCAGCCTACAATATTGTATAATGAAGAAAAAATTCTCAAGGGTAATAGGCAAAAAGAGACAGTTCTGTTCCATTCAAGTGATTAGATGTTAAATTTTTTGTTACCTTTTGCTTTCAAAGTTATATTGAAATTGCTGTGTGTTTTCCATATGTATAACGTTGAATTTAGACTAGTCACATTTTCAATAGGAGGGCCTTTACTGTGATGTCTGTATATTCTTTTTGTTGTTTAATTTCTTCGACATGTTTTCTATGTTCATATTAGGTTAACCTCTTTATAAAATTACTGAACAGCAAATACTAGGTTGATGTACTTTTTTCTGTCAGCATTAAATGCCTATTATTACAAATCAGCCAACTTGTTTCAGTTAAACCCTTTACTGCACCATTTTTGCCATAGTAAATATTATCCAGATATGACATATATTTTACAATTAATTTAATAGTTAAATCATTTCTGTAAAATAAAGAAAAAGTGATTCTTATTAAAATCAAAATTTCATTATTCTACTCTCATTAAAACTAGAGGATGTAGGAAATCTAGAAAAGAGTGGAAGTATGTATATGTATAACTGATCCACTTTGCTGTATAGCAGAAACTGACACAACATTGAAAAGCAACTCTACTCCAATAAAAATTAAAAGAAAAACAAAAAAACTAGAGGATGTAAAAATGAAGACAATATCATAGACCTGACCTGAAAAAAAATCAGAGAGAAAGAAAAAATTCAATTGATAAGCATTATTGCATTTGAAGAAATATATCACATTTTTAGTACATATAGTTTAACTACAAATTTGGGAAATATCATCAAAATATTAAATTCTTCTCTTCCCAGAAAAAGATGTCCTGATATTATATTGCTTCATATCACACTTTCAAACGATTTTATGCTTTACAACTGCATAGGATCTTAAAATCTCCAATCTGTAAATTTTAAATGCACAATTTATGCAAGTTTCAGAACAAGTGCTTAGATTTATGGTTTCAGCAATCTCTTTTTTACAAACAATTTCAACCAGACAGGAAGTACCTTCTAAATTCTGATCATAGTTTTAGAACAGTGTATTGTGGGCAGTTGTGAAGTTTTAGTTATTTTATGACTAAATTTATTGGAGAAACGTCTGTCACTTTTCAAGTTTCTGGATTAACCCAAAGTCTATAATAACATATTTATAATATGCACAGAAGAGAATGACAAATCTATATATGTACGTGACTCCAGCAGTCACATAAAATACTGAATTCGTTCAAATAGTAATATTGCTACCTAGATATATTTTGAGATATTTTACCAGGTATTTAATTAAATCTTTAATCTTTTTTGTTCTTTATTTTTTGGACACAGGTCTACAGTATTATTGGAAAATTTGGGGAAAAATGTTAAAATGCTAGTTAATATTTTCTGTTATGTTAATGTGAATGACATCAAATATAGGTTTGTCAGATGATGGTGGTCCCCATTGCAAATTGGAAGCCAAGGGTTTTCTATCCAAATGTGATGTAAATTTTTATTTCTTTCTTAAATTTAAATGAAGTATATTTGATTTACTATGTTGTGTATATTTCTGCTGTACAGCAAAGTGACTCGGGTATACATATATATATATTCTTTTTCATATTCTTTTACATTATTGTTTATCACAGGACATTAAATATAGTCCCCTATGCTATACAGTAGGACCTTGTTGTTTATCCATCCTACATATAATAGTTTGCATCTGCTAACCCCAAAGTCCCAATCGTTCCCTGCCCCACATCCCCACCCCCTTGGCAACTATGAGTCTGTTCTCTATGTCTCTGGGTCTGTTTCTGTTTCGTATATATGTTCAACTGTGTCATACTTTAGAATCCACATATAAGTGATATATGGTATTTGTCTTTCTCTTTCTGACTTACTTCACTTAGTATGATAATCTCTAGGCCCATCCATGTTGTTGTAAATGACATTATTTCATTCTTATTTATGGCTGAGTAATATTCCATTATATATATACACCACATCTTCTTTATCCATTCATCTGTCAATGGACATGTAGGTTGTTTCCATGTCTTGGCTACTGTAAATAGTGCTGCTATGAAGATAGGGGTGCATGTATCTTTTTGAATTATAGTTTTGTCTAGGTATATGCGCAGGAGTGGGATTGCTGGATCAAATGGCAACACTATTCATAGTTTTTTGAGGAATCTCCTTACTGTTTTCCATAATGGCTGCATCAATTTACATTCCTACCAACAGTGTAAGAGGGTTTTGTTTTCTCCACACCCTCTCCTACATTTATTATTTGTAGACTTTTTAATGATGTCCACTCTGACTGATGTGAGGTGGTACCTCACTGTAGTTTTGATTTGCATTTCTCTAATATTTAGTGATGATGAGCATCTTTTCATGTGTCTATTGGCCATCTGTATGTCTTCTTTGGAGAAATGTCTATTTAGCTCTTCTGCCCACTTTTCACTTGAGTCTTTTTTGTTGTTCTTGTTATTGAGTTGTATGAAGTGTTTGTATATTTTGGAAATTAAGCCCGTGTTGGTTGCATCATTTGCAAATATTTTCATTTTGTTTACAGTTTCCTTTGCTGTGTAAAAGCTTATATGTTTGATTACCTTCCATTTGTTTATTTTTACTTTTATTTCTATTGCTTTGGGATACTGACATTGATACGATTTATGTCAGAGAATGCTTTGCCTATGTTCTCTTCTAGAAGTTTTATGGTGTCATATCTTATATTTAAGTCTTTAAGCCATTTTGAGTTTATTTTTGTGCATGGTGTGAGGGTGTGTTCTAACTTCATTGATTTACACGCAGCTGTCCAACTTTCTCAGCACCACTTGCTGAAGAGATTGTCTTTTCCCCATTGTATATTCCTGCCTCATTTATTGAAGATTAATTGTCCATAAGTGTGTGAGTTTATTTCTGGGCTCTCTATTCTGTTATATTGATCCATATGTCTGTTTTTGTGCCAACACCAGGCTGTTTTGATTACTGTAGCTTTGTAGTATTGTTTGAAGTTTGGGAGGTTTATGCTTCCTACTTTGTTCTTTTTCCTAAAGATTGATTTGGCAATTCTGGGTCTTTTATGGTTCCATATAAATTTTAGTATTATTTGTTCTAGTTCTCTGAAAAATGTCATGGGTAATTTGATAGGGATCACATTAAATCTGTAGATTGCTTTGGGTAGTATTACCATTTTAAAAATATTAATTTTTCCAATCCAAGAGCATGGGATAACTTTTCATTTCTTTGAATCATCTTCAATTTCCTTTATTAATCTTTTATAGTTCTAACTTATAAGTCTTTCACCTCCTTGGTGAGGTTTACTCCTAAGTATTTTATTTTTTTGATGTTATTTTAAAAAGGATTGTATGTTTTCATTTCCTTTCTGATATTTCACTGTGAGTGTAAAGAAATGCAACTGATTTATGTATGTTAATCTTGTATCCTTCTACCTTGCTGAATTTGTTTATCAATTTCAATAGTTTTTGTGTGGAGTCTTTAGGGTTTTCTATATATAGTATTATGTCATCTGCATATAATGACAATTTAATCTCTTCCCTACCAATTTGAATACCTTTAATTTACTTTTCTTGTCTGTTGCTGTGGCTAGGACTTCTAATCCTATGTTGAAGAGAAGTGGTGAGAGTGAGTATCCTTGTCTTTTTCCAGATTTTAGTGGGAAGGCTTTCAGCTTTTCACTGTTAGGTATATAGTATATTGGCTGTGGGTTTGTCATAAATAGCTTTTATTATGTTGAGATGTGTTCCCTCTCTACCCACTTTGGTAAGAGATTTTATCATAAATCGGTGCTGAATTTTATCAAATGCTTTTTCCGCATCTATTGAGGTGATCATGTGTTTTTTGTCTTTTCCTTTGTTGATGTGTTGCATCACATTGACTGATTTCTGTATGTTGAACCATCCTTGTGACCCTAGGATGAATCCACTTGGTTGTGGGGATTTTTTTATGTGTTCTTTTTTATATGTTGTTGCACTCAGTTTGCTAATATTTTGTTGAGAATTTTTGTGCCTATATTCATCAAAGGCATTGGACTGTAATTTTCTTTTTGGTAATGTCTTTGTCTGGTTTTAGTATCAGGGTGATGGTGGCTTCATAGACTGTCTTTCAGAGTGTTCCTTCCTCAATTTTTTGGAAGAGTTTGAGAAAGATTGGTATAAGTTCTTCCTTGTATGTTTACTAGATTTTACCTATGAAGCCATCTGGCCCTAGGCTTTTGTTTGTAGGGAGTTTTCTTATTACAGAGTCTATTCCACTTCTAGTGATCAGTCTGTTCAAGTTATCCATTTCTTCTTGATTCAGTTTTGGTGAGCTGTATGTTTATAGAAATTTGTCCATTTGTTCTAGGTTGTCAAATTTGTTAGCATATAATTGTTTGGAGATTCTGTTATGTTTTTATGTATTTCTGTGGTATCAGTTATGATTTCTCATCTTTTTTTTTCTTATTTTGTTTATTTGGGTCTTCCCTCTTTTCTTCTTGGTGAGCCTGGCCATAGGTTTGCCAATTATAGTTTCTCTTTCAAAGAACCAGCTCTTGTTTTTTCTATTGTTTTTAGTCTCTAATTTATTTATTTCCTCTCTTATCTTTATTATCTTTCCTCCTGCTGACTTTAGATTTTGTTTGTTCTTCTTATTCTGATTATTTTATGTTGTTTACTTGAGATATTTCTTGTTTCTTAGACAAGGTGGTATTGCTATGAACGTCCCTCTAAAAACTGTTTTTGCTGAATCCCATAGATTTTTATGGCTGTCATTTGCCTCAAAGCAGTTTTAAATTTCTTCTTTGACTTCATTGTTGACCCATTGGTTTTTAATAGCATTTTGTTTAGTCTCCATGTAATTGTTTTTTTTCTAGTTTCTTTTTCTGTGGTTGATTTCTAGTTTCATGCCATTGTGGTCAGAAAAGATGCTTGAGATAATTTCTTTCTTCTTAAATTTGTTGAGGCTTGTTTTGTGCCCTAGTATGTGGTCAATCCGAGAGAATATTCCATGTGCACTTGAAAAGAATGTGTATTTTGCTACTTTTGGATAAGTCCTGAAAATATCAATTAAGTCAACTGTTCCATTGCGTCATTTAGGATTTCTGTTGTAATTGATTTTCTGTCTCAAAGATCTGTCCATTGATGTGTCTCCTACTATTATTGTATTCCCATCAATTTCTCCCTTTATGTCTGTTAGTATTTGTTTTATGTATTAAGGTGGACCTATATTGGGTGCATATATGTTGATGAGTTCAATAGGCTCTCCTTGTATTGATCCTTTTGTCATTATATTGTGTCCTTCTTTATCTTTCTTTATAGCCTTTGTTTTAAAGTCTATTTTGTCTGATATGAGTATTGCAGCTCCCACTTTCTTTTCATTTAGATTGCATGGAATATCTTTTCATCCCCTCCCTTTAAATCTATGTGTGTCCTTTGCCTTAAGGCAGGTCTTTTGTAGGCAGTATGTTGTAGGCTCTTCTTTTTTTTTTTTAATCCAGTCTGCCACTCTACACCTTTTGATTGGAGCATTTAGTCCATTGGCATTTAAGGTAATTGTTGATAGATATGTATTTATTGCCATTTTAAACTCTGTTTTCTCATTAATTTTATATTTCCTCTTTGTCCCTTTCTTTTTCTTTTTGTTTTTCCTTTTGTGATTTTTATGATTTGCTTTTGTACTATGTTTATGTTCTCTTCTTTTGGTTTTTGTGAATCTATTGTTTGTTTTTGATTTGTGGTTACCCTGCTTCTCAAGTATATTAACCACATTCTATATTTACTTGCCTTAGACTGGTAATCATGTAGGCTCTTATACATTCTAGAAAAAAATCTACAATTTCTTACTCTTCTTCACCCACATTTTATGATTTTGATGTCCCCTTTCACATCTTCATGTTCATCCTTTTGCTGTTCATTGTGACTATCATTGCTTTCATAGAAATTTCTTAATTTTTTAAAAATCTGTATACTGGTTTATTTAAGTGATTTACTTTCTAATTGTAATTTTCTCTTTCCTATAGATTATTACTTCTTTTCTATTTGGAGAAGGCTTTTCAATATTTCCTTGAGGATAGGTTTAGTATTGCTGTATTCTTTTAGTTTTTGCTTGTCTGAGAAATTGTTTTTCTCCCCTTCTATTCTAAATAATCTTGCTGGATAAAGTATCCTAGGTTGCATATTTTTCCCTTTCAGGACTTTGAATATATCTTGCCACTCCCTTCTGGTTTGCAACGTTTCTGTAGAGAAATCAGCTGATAGACATATGGGTGTTCCCTTGTAATTAACTCTTTGCTTTTCCCTTGCTGCCTTTAGAATCCTCACTTTATCTTTAAATTTTGCCATTTCTATTATAATATGTCATTGTGTAAGTCTGTTTGAGTTTATCCTGTTTGGGACCCTTTGTGTTTCCTGTACCTGGATATCTGTTTCCTTCTTTAGGTTTGGGAAGTTTTCAGCCATAATTTCTTCAAATACATGGTCAATACCCTTTTCTCTTTCTTCTCTTTCTGGAATCCCTATTATGTGTAGATTGGCCTGCTCTATATTATCCCATAGATTTCTTATATTGCTTCCACTTTTTGTTTTTATTTGGCTTTCAGTCTGCTGTTCTGATTAGGAAATTTCCATTATTCTATTGTCCACATCACTTATTAATTCTTCTGCATTATTCATTTTGCCATTCATTGCCTTTAGCTCAGGTTTCATATCAGCAAATAAATTTTCTAATTTTCTTTGATCCTTATTATAGTTTCTAGTACTTTTTACAGTAATCTGCATTTCTACCAATAGCCCTTTTTATTTCCTTTAGTGTTTTCATTATCTCCTTTTTGAACTACTAGACTGAAGAGGTCTATTTCATTGTTTGTTCTTTCAGGGGAATTCTCTTGATCTTTTTATTGGGAGTGGTTCCTTTGCTTCTTTATTTTATTTATATTTCTCTGGCTTTATGAGTTTAGGAGAACTCTGGAGTCTTGGAGGGCTATTTTTATATGGGAAAGTTCTGTGTAGCCTGTGTGGGTTTAATATTTTTTGGTGTGAGGGCTGTTTCTAGTGTGAATGCCTGCTGCATCTTTCCTTGGTGTATGCTGGCTGTTATCCCCTTGATATAAGATGTGAGTGGTGTTGTGGTGACAGGAACCTGCACTGGATATTGAGTGGGGCCTCCTCTTTGCTCTGTGATTGTCACTGCCCTGTAAGAGGCAGGGTCTTCTCCTTAGATACTGTAGTAGAAGAACCCAAGTTCATTTCTGAGCTGCATTTCTGAGCTGCGGTGTGAGGTAGATGGGATTGGATCACTCCCACTGGAAGAGGGGCCACTGAGTATTCCTCTGCCAGAGAGGTTCGCCATTGAGTGTGCTCTGTGATATCAACTTTCACCCATTGTGTGGGCCCACAAAGTACACTGTTGCTGGTACTGTCCTTGGCCCTGCCTCAGCAGTGATGATGCTGGCAATTAGTCCTGGTGTAACTCAGATGTTGTTTTCACAAGGCCACCAGCACAAGTCCACTGAAGTCAGGTCCCATGACTCCAGTAGTTGTGTGCCTGGATCCACTGTTAGAGCTATGGTGGCAGCTCAGTCCCTGACCCCATCCAGCCCTGATGTGCACTTGCCCACAAAGCCCAGTTGCTAAGGCCAGACCTGTGCCAGCTGTAGGAGCACCCATTATCTATTTGGATCTCCTGCAGGTGTTGAATTTACAAAACCAGTGGCACATGTGTAAATCAGTGGCTTGTGCAGCCATGGAGAGAGATTTCAGCCCTGCTTACTAAGTCATGCAGCCCCTGGAACTCAGCCATTGTTTCAGTCCTGCTTCTGTGAGGGCAATCAGCTGGCATCTGCTCCCAGAGCCTGTCGAGGAGGCAGTTGGTGTGGAAGCCCACTGAGTTGGGAGCCCTTGAGGCAGTGGTAGCTGAGCATGAGAGCCTACAGAGGTAGGAGCCCCTGAGGTGGTGGCTGGGAGGTAAGAGCCCAGCAAGGTGGTGGCTTGGTCAAGGAAGGTCACAGGAATGGGCAGCTGGGGCATGCTCTCCTGAACTCATGGAGACAGGGGTTGATGCATGGAGAAAGAGCCTGCAGTGGTGGCCCCTCGCTTCCCTTCATGCGCCACTTAACAATGGCACTTTGCTTCTGTGGTGGGCCCAGGCTTCTTATGAAAACACGCCTGGTTGTGGCCGTACCACACTTCATCCCCTTTAGGCTGTCTCTGTGCAGCCAACATCAGTTCCTAGGTCTGTCCTCTAAACCCCGAATTCCAGCACCCAGCCCCTGCAGATACCAGCAGACACACATCTCAGGATGGAAAGCAGTGTGATGGCATGACAGTCCGTGTAGGCCTCTCTCTGTTCTGCCTGCCACAACCGATTTTTGCTCTCTCCTTTGAGCCTCTGAAGTGCCCTTTCTTTCCTGACTGACCTCCCTGATGGTGAGGAACCTTCCCAGGGTGTGAGAACATTTCCTCTTTTTCAGCTTCCTCCCAGAGGTTCAGGTCCCATCCTGCTTCTTCATTTTTTTTTTTTTTTCCTTTTATCCTACCAGGTTACATGGAGATCTTGCTTTTCCTTTCAGGTGTTTGTGGTCTTCAGCTAGTGTTCAGTAGGTGTTCTATGAGAATTGTTCCATTTGTAGATATATTTTCGATATTTGTGGGAGGAGGTGACTTCTGCATCCTTCTACTCTGCCATCTTGATTGGAACCCACTGATCTAAATTTATAGATTGCAAAAATAATATATAGTTATTTTCTTGGTAAGTCACTAAACATTACTATCCAATAATTCTCTCTCCAAATTTACTTGTGACTAATTTGTAAATTCACCTCTAGATAGAAATACATATAATCCTGTTAATAAGAAAAAAATGTCATTCAATCTAGAGTTAAGTCATTTGTAGCTGTCCTGTCAATTGACTTGAATAATTGTCTCCTGCAAGTTTATGAGTAGAAGAGGTGTGAAGGGGAGACGTAGAAGTGGTAGAAACAGCATTCATGTTAGGTTTTCATTAAAATACAAAAGGTAAAAATACAGTATTCTAAAGGACTCCTCAGATTTAACTATTTAATCAAAAAATAAGTTGTTTGATGCAAGTTGACATATATTTGTTTCCTTGACTTTTTTCTAACTCTAGAGAACACAACGTTTCCACTTAAAATTGACATTTTATATATTAGTGTCCACTTAATACATGGCATTTTTACATCCAACATTATTTGTCTTCCCATTTTAGAGGCCTGCTCCATATGACTCATAGAGTTTCATTTCCAATAAACCATGATATGGAAATAAAGTTCTATTACTCAAGTGAAAGTTTGCATTTGGGCATAGTTACAAAGAAAAAGGAAACCTTAGACATCTACATTTCAAATGACAGGTAGTATTATACTGGCAAGTTTAGATCAGTTATGATTGAGAGCTCTAGAGGGGCATGTGTGACAGTATGAACTGATGAATAAATAAGAAATGTGAGTGTCTTTACCAATGGGTTATTTCCTGTGTATCTCCCTCAAATGAACAAATGTTAAATTGTTATATAAGTAAAACTAATAAAGTTCTGGAGTAGTCTAAATTTAATTAGTGAATAGTTGTATAGGTTTCCACTTTTGTCTTAATTGCTGTTATTTCATATTCAACATTAAAATCATTAAATAGTGTAATAGAAAAGTTGACAAGATCCCTGACAACACTTTGGAGATGACAGAAATTAATAAAGTTTAAGTAGCAGCATTCTAAAAATGAGAGAAGTGGTGCAGGTCTTTTTTACTGTAAGACTAAAAGGCAGTGCCACAAATAGTGAAAGGCCCTGCAGGCTGGGGTCAGAGTTATTACTCAAAGGACAAACCATGCCTATTATTAGTTCACCTTCCTTCCATCCCATCAGTCTCTTATTCAAGAAAAATATTGCCATGAAAATCATCATAATCCTATATGACAGACAAAGGAAGAACAGTTTGGAGAATGTGTGCATGAGCAGGGATGGGCTGTAACACACACTATTTTATTAATGTTTAATCCTCTCTATATATTTTTTTTTGCTCACATGTTTTATAATGTCTCATTAAATTGACCATTTAATCTTTGCATTTTCCAAGCAATTATCACAAACAACTAGCTCAATGATCTATACATTATTAATTTTTGTGAAAGATTATCTCTTTTGTAATCTTGATGAAATAATTTCTTCTCTAAGAAAAGTTTCTATTATGTGAAATATATTTAATTTACAAACTTTCCATCTATATCTTAAAATTGTAAAATAAATAAAATGCTCATTTCTATTAGAGTATTTCAGAAAAGGAAAAATTAATTCAAAAGAAAATTAGAGGAATGAGCTTTAGCTTCATGAATTTATTACTTCCTTGGAAATTAAAAATAATTACTTGTGAAAACATTAACATATCAAAATAAATTTGAATTAATGAATAGAACTCATTATTATGTGAAAAATACTTTGGAGAATTTGAGTGTCCTTTACTAACATACCAAATTTTGTTCCTTAGATATGTAATAGAACAACTAGTACCCTACCCTCTGGCTTAGAGTAAATCAGTATGACCCACTGAGGTAGCCATGCTTTATCCTGAAACTCTTGTATTTTCTAAGAAATGCTCTTGCATGTTTTGGGATAATCTCACTCAACCTTATAAAATATTAACAAATGGAAAAATATAGCACTATTTTCCCCAGTACAAAGGCAGAGTGTTGGCACAATTATTCAAGCCAGCAAATGTGTGGTTGGATTCTTAAGCAATTATTCACAACTTCCAATGTAAATGTTGCAGATCAAGAATTTTAAATACATTTATTCAAAGATTGCAATCAAGTGTAAAGATAGTTACCTTCAAACACTGCCTATGGGATTTTTAAATGCATATAACTTTTCTAGAGGGAAGTTTGAGAACACGAATCAAGTGCATTAAGCTGTGCATAACCTTGACCTCAGAAATTCATACAGAAACATTTTTTTCTGGGAATAAAATAAAGATATGCATAAATATTTAGTTAAAATGATGTTAATTGTGGCATTACTTATGAGAATACAAATATTTACAGAATAATGCTTAACAATAATATTGGTTTAGTAAATTTTGGTGAATCCAAATTGTTGTATGTCATAACAATATTAAAATACCTTATAAAATTAAATGTATTTAAATGGTAGAATATAGGGTACATACAGTATACTATTATTTAATCAAAACATTACATATGAACAGTATATTGATCATGGTTGTATTTTTTAAATGTGTGTACTGAGAAAAACACCTCAACCTAAACAAAATATTCTATTTTGTTCTCTAAAATGACCACATCTTATTTACAAAATAATAAAAGAAATGAAAAGAGAAGGTGAATCTGTAACTGAAAACAATGTAAGAACTTCCAGATTGGTGTGTTGAACCAACCAGATATGTTAGCCAGAAATTTCAATCTCACTTTACCTGAATCTTCAATCAAAATTTCACATATTTTAGTTGGTATTTAAGCTTCATCATAAATTATTTGGGTAGGAACTAAATCTTAACTAAGACTCAGCTACACACCAAGATCCAAGTGGGATGTGACAAGCAATCAGCCTGGAACTGAATGAAGGACACATACATACATGGGGGAGAGAAAGAGGAAAAGAGAGCACTAAAAAATATTGTTGTACCTCCACTTTAAAAGTGTCTCTCACCATGATGACACTTTTGGAATACTAAAATATATAAACTATATTCAGACTTTAAAGATATACTTTTCTCCCTGAATTTGTACACATCATAGGCAATAAGAACATACTTTAATCTGATTTTCTTACATTTCCATACCATCTTTAAAAGTCCCTTTCCTTTATTCCTCAAATGTCCTTTAGCCCAGAGGTCTTCCATTCTTCCAGGTTTTTTCAATTTAAGTCTCTTAAATTCTTTCCAGTATCAGCCCACATAGCTATTCCAGCTCTCTCTAGCCACCCCCCTTTTCCTTCATTCTCTCCCTGTGTCTTTCTCTGTCTTCCTTTGTACCCTCTCTCCTACTTGTTTTTCTTTATATTGGAGATCACTTCTGCCATTGACTGTAAATTCTTATAACTTTCATTCTTCCTCTCAGGTGTCGTCTCTGTTTAACCATTCTTCTAAAATGATCAGAATTCATTAAATATCAATTTTTGACTGCTTTAAATTTGTCATTAAGATATTTCTTTAAAAGTAGAAATTCTCAGAGATAATTTTTTGCAAAGATAGATGCTGTCTATAAATTCTAGGAATTTAAAAATAGGGAAAATGAGATGAGAAAAAAATGGCATAATAATTTTTCCTTTATATCACAGAAACAGAACAATTATATTGCTACCTGTTATAGCCAATTTTTATGTACAGTAGGATCTTTCTATTATATAACTATAAAACACATAATTATTCTCCCTTATTGGCAGAGATGGTTCATGATGTGTTTTAGAGGAATAATTTAAGTAAAAGAATGATTTACAATTTGGTTTTATCCTCTACCTGGAATATCTTTTATTTTCTTCTCTGTTTGCTAAACCCTGATCATCCTTTAAAATACAGTTACCACCATCTATGCTTCTAAGATTCCAGAGGATTTTATCATTAGCTGAGTAATAGAAATTGTCACATTGTGTATGCAGTTTAAATATCTCTCACCCCAGTGTGCAATGACTAGCTGACCCAAGGTCTGAGCTAGGTTTTCCTTTATATGTCTCTGGTCTATTGCTTAACAATTTCTGACACATTCAGGCACACAAAGAAATTTTACTCATTGTAAAGTCTTATTTATATTTCATATTAAGTTTTTACTGTGTTTAGTAGAGATAGGTAAATCTTTAAATTATTCACTAAAGTGTAAATAATTTGTTTTAAAAATATGACCATTTGAAATATATATTGCAGTGTGCATTGTTTGGAGATCAAAGGCTGGGAGAATATTTAGCAAATCTAAGTTTATCAGCCAGAGATATGAGACTACTTGAAGTATGACTGATTTTAGAAGAGACTGGCAAGCTCTTCACTAAACCTATTTCTTTGCCTTTCTGAGCACAGAACTGGAGTTTATTTTTTTAGCTTCCCTTGCAGTTAGCATGTCATTGAGTTCAGGCCAATGGAATCTGGATAGAAATAACACCTACCACTGGTTAACCTAGCCTCATACAATGTCTCACACGCAATACATGCAAGATTTCATCGATCAAGGCCATTAAATAACTGAATATAAGACGGTCCCTACTGCCACATTCTCCCTACAGTTGGACTTTGTTGAGTGAGACATAAATTTATATTGTGTAAAGCAACCACATTTTCAAGGTCCACTTCTTACGGCATCTAGCTGTACTTATCTAATATACTGATTATCATGCATAGAGGAAAGTGAAAAGAAAATGATAATCCATGATTAGACTGACCAAGTGAATGGTGTGAAAACAAAGTATATAAGCAAATAAGTAGATATGGGCTCCTAAACAAAGGATTAATGGAATGCTGCATTTCACAATAACCCAAAGTTTTAATATATGGTATATTTCCAGGCATACTAGAAGCTTTGCACCCAAGAAAATTAACCTATTTAAGCCAATATAAGGGCTTATACCAATAAACTATTGATACTTCACAAACTCAATTCTTCATGTTCAAAATTATTTTTGCAAACACTCTAAAACATGCTGTTTTCTTTATTTCTCTTCTATTAAATATATATATATATTTTTAATTTCTCCTCAGAGTTACTTCCACATTTTTCTACCATGTGAGTAGAGGGCCGAGACTTTCAGAACTGGTTAGTGTAGTGAGCACAGCCTTTTAAAAAATTTCTTAGAATGGACATTTTCTTTTGTTTATGTTTTGTGTCCCCAGGAAAAGTTGTGGTATCTAAATGTACCCATATCCCTGAGTAGTATATTAAATTCATTGGGCTTATGAAGTATCCCAAGCTGTCCAGCTTATTTTCAAACATAGTTAGTGGAATTTAAACAAAAGTTTAAATAAACAAAAACGTGTGTTTGGCATCATAAGACCAGTGCCATCATCATGACAGGCACTGATTACCAACTATCTACACCACTGGCAAGTGTGAAAATTTATCCTGTTTCAAAGGATAGTAGTAACTGACAGTATCAATCAGTATCTTAACAGGAAACAGGTAGCACATGCAAACTGTATAATTTGAGGAAAATTAGTAAAGAGATTTTCATAAAAGTATGGTATTGGGAAGCCACAAGAGGTAATGTAGTATGCCATGGTAACTACCAGCTGGGTGAAGTGAACAGTGCTATGCTTAAAGAAGCAAGTAGAGAGAACAGTAATTTGAAACTAGAGGATATGAAAAGATCACCTGACAATAGTAACAAATTAAACATTGGTCTGAGGAAGAGTACAATGCCACAATACTTTTTCAGAAAGAGTGCTGGGGAATAAGTATATCAACCTTATTTCTATCTGTCTAATCAGTTGGGGCTATCCATTGTCTAAAACCTCCTGAAAGCTAGGAGCACAGGAAACTTATTTCTGAAACACAGAGGGACAAAATGAACCCGAGGATGGCATAGAATGGTACAAAAATGATGCCTAACACACATCACTTATCCAGAAAGGCAACAAAGCTTCCTGTGTTGAATTAATATTGCACATCTATTGAATCAAAAATTTTATATTCTAACTATGGAACACAAGGAAAATGTAAGAATACAAATTAAAGGTCAACCTCCAAAAAACTTACATTTCTCTCAGTATGCTCAGATGATTTTTTTCAGCCTAAGGACAAAGGAAAACACTTCATAGAATCTGTATGTACTGTTAATTAGATTTCAAAAATAAATTTCATATAATTCTAGTTTCTCACCAAATATTCTCATTAAACTCTTTCCACTAGATTTCAGAATGCAATCAATCACATAAAATCTTTAAACTGAATGCTAATTCATCTTTTATACTCTAAAGCTTTACTCCAATCTGGAATGATTTGGAAGCATCTTGCTTTCACTGCTGAGACTTGTGTCCTATCTTTGGCAAGATGTAAGAGTCCATTCTAATTGGTAGTGTGAGATTGCTACATATATCCAAGTGAACTTGATTTTATATCTAATAATTTCAAAAATGGATACATGCTTATTATTTTTGTATAGTTTATAATTAAACTCTAATACCATGTTAAATATAAAATTATAAAAAGCTTCATGTTAATTATTGATTTAAAAATTAGATGTCATAATTATAATAAAAGACAAAATGCAAATAAATCATAATTTCCAAAATAGAATTAAAAAATGCTCACACAGGGCTTCCCTGGTGGCGCAGTGGTTGAGAGTCCGCCTGCCGATGCAGGGAACACGGGTTCGTGCCCCGGTCCGGGAAGATCCCACATGCCGCGGAGCGACTGGGCCCGTGAGCCATGGCCGCTGAGCCTGCGCGTCCAGAGCCTGTGCTCCACAACAGTGAGAGGCCCGCGTACCTCAAAAAAAAAAAAAAAAAATGCTCACACAAAGAAATAATCCTCGAAAGCATGAATTGAAAATTTTTATTGAGTAGTAAGTTAGAATGAGAACAATAGCTTAGCATTGGAAAACTCTTAATATTTTCTGCAAGCTCCTTAATTTCCTTTTTAGCAATTTCAGCACTTGGACAACTAAAATGTTACCAACCACAGACTTCCAAGATCCCTTTCCCTGACACACCAGTCACTGATGAGCACCCTTGCCAGTCCCAGACTCAATAGAAATTTGTCTCATCTCTAACAATTATTTCATTTGCACTAAAAGTTTTCATATTTTTTTTCCTTGTCTTCTGGTTCCAAACAATACTGTGTAGGTTTATTTTTGCCTTGTTTTTAAACTAGGAGCCTCTTATTTAAGTCCGTGTGTTTGAGAAATTGTGTATCATTTTCTTTTAAAAAGGATACCTTGGGCTTCCCTGGTGGTGCAGTGGTTGAGAGTCTGCCTGCTGATGCAGGGGACACAGGTTCGTGCCCCAGTCCGGGAAGATCCCACATGCCGCAGAGTGGCTGGGCCCGTGAGCCATGGCCGCTGAGCCTGTGCGTCCAGAGCCTGTGCTCCGCAACGGGAGAGGCCACAACAGTGAGAGGCCCGCGTACCAAAAAAAAAAAAAAATGCATTTCTTAACATATGCTATGTGTTAGCAATAAAGCTAAAGGAATAACCAGCACTCAATCACAGTGCTTCCTTTCAACAGTACTTTAAATATTATAGATACCCATGGAACTCTAGTCATATATGGCTTTGTCTCTTCTACTCTGATTACATAATGCCTTTCTTTCTTCTAAGTTTCTCATTTCCAACAATTCAATCTGATATTCAAAGTGGCGTTCTATGCTATCCTTATTTTTCAGTTAAAATATCTCCTATTTTAACGCTTAGGCTCTTTCAAAGAGTTAGTGGTGAAAGTTAAAATAATGGACAACGGGATTCTGAAATATGGTTTTCTTGAGTTAACTAAAGCATTATTTGTATAATAAGAGAACCAAGATTTCCTAAAGATGTATTTTTCTTCCATCCCTTCTGCTATTCTTACCTGTGTAGTGTTGGAACATTAAATACTTAAAAAATATAAAAAATGATTTGTTAAAAATAAATTATTACATGAATCAATGCTTGAATATCTATACTGTATACTATTTCATTTTTACTTATATTATTCTAATGTTTTCTTTGTATAATAATAATAATCCCTATTACAATATGTTATGTGAGATTATAGTCATTTTACCAGACCCCAAAGAAAACCATCTGATGGCAACCGAGGAAACATAATGTTTAAAAAATTAGTTTTTACTTAAGATATAATTTTAAGTTTTGTAATCACACGTTGCAATGTCCCTACTTGTAAGAATACTCTTCTTACAGCACTCTTATTTTTAAAGTTTTATATTGAAGTGTAATTTATACATAAATATATACAAAATATGAATTAGCAGCTCAATACATTTTTAAAAAAATTTACGTGGGAACATGCATGCAAACCTTCACCAAAATTAAAACAAACATACAAAAAGAAAATGCTGAACACTGCCTTCATTCCAGAAGTACTCCTTGTATATCAACTAAATCACTATGTTACTTCCTTTCTCCAATAATTACTTTCTTAATATCTAAAGTTAAAATAAACTTTATATATAAATAAAACCATATTATATATTTTATTTACTTCTTTTACTCAATGTGATGTTTGGGAGATTTCTTTATGTTGTTGTATGTAGCAATAGTTTTTTATTTTCATTTTGTATAATATTAAATTGTATTTGTATAATACAATGAATTCACTCACTGTTTTGTTGATGGACGTTTTCAGTTTGGAACTATTAACATGTTGTAACGGATATTCTTGTACAATTATTCATATATACAGATTCTGTAAAATATATACTCAGGAAATGAGGTTGCTGTGTCATATGGTAAATCAACATTTAGTTTAGAAGATAAGACCAGTTTTGCAAAATGATTGCAACAATTTACATTCCTGCCGATAGCATATGAGTTCTGTTAATTATTCCAGATCAATTGATACTGTCCTTTTAATTTAAATCTTCTTGGTTGGTAAATAGTCTTGTTATGATTTTACTTGGTATTTCTTGATGACTAATGAGATTGATCTTCTCTGTGTGTGTGTGTGTGTGTCTGTGTTTTTCTTTGTGCGTTTGGCATATGTAACTTTGTAAAGTGACCATTGTGTATTTTGCTCATTTTTAATAGATTTTCTGTCTTTATGTTATTGAATTGTAGGAATACTGTGATTAAAAGTCCTATTTCAACTATATTAATTGCTTATTTTTCATTCTGTGCTTTTTTTTTTTACTCTTTAGTAAGTACAAGTTTTTACTTGAAGTGCAATCTAATTCATTAATCTTTTTCTTTGTATTTAATTATTTCCACGTCATTTTAAAATATTTTCATATTTCATTGTGATTAATGTATTTTTAAATGTTTTCATCCAGAAATTTTAATGTTTCTTCTTTTCAAATTAGATCTATAAATTTCGTGAAATTTATTTTTGTTTATAATGTAGAAAAACATTAGACTATTGACTTGGTTATCAAACCTCAATGTTCCCTTGAACTTATTCACTTTCTTCCTCTTTTATTTTTAACTTACCTTCATTTGCTTCTTCAATAAGACTTTTTATTTTATTTTATTAAGTTTTCTTCATAATTTGTTACTTCTTGACTTGTCATTGAACCTAACATATACCATCATACCATGTAAATCTAAATCACATGTCCTTCAACTGGGTGCAATAATTTGACTTACTCAATTTCATATGCAAAAAATGAAATTTACAAATAAGTGCTGCTTAATATGTATAGACTCTTTTTACATGAGAGTTATTGTTGGACAAGTATTCAGTTATCAACAAGACATTTTTTTTTTTTTTTTTTTTCGGTACACGGGCCTCTCACTGTTGTGGCCTCTCCCGTTGTGGAGCACAGGTTTCGGACGTGCAGGCTCAGCGGCCATGGCTCACAGGCCCAGCCGCTCCACAGCATGTGAGATCTTCCTGGACTGGGACACAAACCCGTATCCTCTGAATCGGCAGGAGGACTCTCAACCATTGCGCCACCAGGGAAACCCAGGGAAGCCCTCAAAAAGACTTTTTAATTCTGCGTCTTTCATATAAGCTTTACTGTTTTCCAACCAGGTGCCTTTCCCAGAAATGAATCAGCTGGATCAATTATATATTTCCAAATTCAAGGCATAAAGTTGAAGCCTGCAGAGATAGATATCCTATTGATTCTCACTTTAAAAGAATGTCATTGTCATCTCCCTAGCAGGCATATGGATATTTGTCAGGGCCTTCATTTTCACAATGACTTTTTTTGTTTTTGTTTGTATGGGAGAGTATCTTTACTGGCATAGGGTGAATGAGGGTCAGACATACACCCCAGTTCCACAAAATAGAGAAATTACTTCATCCCAAATGCTACTAGTGCTCCCTTTTGAAAAATACTAAATAATTATCTGATGTCAGTATGATTGGGCATTACTTGCAGGATAATATCTATGTCAAAACTAGTAACAGTCAACTTTTCCTGTTCTTGGTTCTTGTCTTGGTTAACTTATGCAGAGTTCTCTGAAATCAACCTTCCTTTTTCACTTAGGTAGGAAGATATAAAAAAATAGATAGAGATAGATAAAAGCACACTTATATCAAATAAATTATACATGCATTAACATTCCTCATTTATCTACTATAACTTATAGACAAGATACTTTTATAAGAAAATGTCCTTTGTTTATATTTCATAACTTTTTCCTTAAGTAATATTATGGACATTGTGTGTGTGTGTGTGATTGACCTTGTTCCAATTAAATAACATTATTACACTTGTATTAATTCTCAAATTATCACTATTTGGTAAACAAGTTTCCTACCAATTGGTTCTATTGTATTTTCAGCCCTACTCCTGATATTTGAAATCATCATTGTTTTCTTGCAGCATCAGAATTTTCATGACTTATCTTGTTTTTTTTCTTGCTTCAATATGGAATTATCTACTTTACAAATATGTCTGGTTATGTTTAATAGAAAAAAGTTTTAGAGAGAAAAGTCTGGGTGCTAGGATTCATTGTAGATTGTTCTATGTGAGAAAGAATGTTGGCCAGAATAGCCATGTATCTGAGACACTCAGGAGACAGAGCTTTAGATTATAATTTTTTTAAAGATCATAAGTCTATACCTACTTTTCCAAACTGACTTAGATGTTACTAAATCTTTTGGGGGATATTTTGTGTATGTTTCTCTTTAATGTATTTACAATAAGTCTGCTTTTAAATGTTTAACCCTTCCAGTCGTATTTAAAGGGCAATTGTTCTGTATTATAGTTACTATTTGTTTTATTCTGTGGTCTCTATTAACATTATAAATATGTTGGAAATTATTTCCTAATCAACCTGTCATCTTTTAAATAGCTGGGTTTGCTTATCTTTCTTTCTCGACACAGTGTGCATATGTACATGAAACTGATGTCAACTATTTTCTCCTCTGTATATTATTGTCTTAAGTGTGGCAATGTGGAGAAATGTTACTGTATTTTACAGTTTGATGATCATATTTTTGTTTAATAATGTACATTCAAGGCCAATAATGTGCCAGCTATTTGAGATAAAAATATATTAAAAAAGACATCCAGTTTTTCCAATTTGTGTAAAATATGACAGAGAATATTAATAGAACTCTTTATTGTAGAAATTATTTGTAGCAGGAGGGGACCTAAAAGCTGGAGATATATTCATGTGATACTACTTTTATAAGCAACTTTAGTTGAATTTTAACTTATTTTCATAATTTTTAATAATATGCATGTAAACATTCAATAGATTTGTTATTTTACTGGAGTTTAAACTTTGAAAATATTTAAAGATTACTTAAAAAATTGTCTACATTCTTAGGGAACAAATTATGTCTCAGGGATGCTAAACTGGGCAAACGCTCTGGAAGACTACAATGGTAGAGTGTGGGCTTTGAAATTCAGTATTTAATTCCCAGGTTGCAAATCCTTCCAAAATACTGTGAGGGCTTTCTCAAATGATCACTTTTCCCCCCCTAACTAAACAGGAAAATTTAGATATTGATTTCTTTTGCTATACAAGGCTGAATTATGCCAGTTAAGAATGTGCTGTTAGGGTTTCCCTGGTGGCGCAGTGGTTGAGAATCTGCCTGCCAATGCAGAAGACACGGGTTCAAGCCCTGGTCTGGGAAGATCCCACATACCGCGGAGCAGCTAGGCCTGTGAGCCATGGCCGATGACCTGCACGTCCGGAGCCTGTGCTCTTCAACGAAAAGATTACTAGAGCATCTTTCAAAAGAGCTGAAATAATGAAATCAATATTAATACAATACAGTGTTCAGCTCAGAACCAAAAACAGTCCTTTGAGGCTGTATCTACAATGAAATTCAATTTATCAACATTAAAAAGAAAAATATAAAATGTTTAATAGAGTTTTAATTTGGCAGTATTCAGAAGATATTTACATTTTAACTCTTGCAGTCTGGGAATTCATAGAAAGTACAATAAGAGATGATGAGTGAACACCTCTCTGGTTCAGTGCATGAATTTAAGGCAATGTTATTACTTATGATATATTACTATAAAATAATACAAACATGTTGGTTTAATGATTTTTATAGCTAAGTATGCCAAATGTGTTATTTTGAGGGTTATTTCAAATTGGAAAAAAAATAATAAATTTATGTACTTCACAAAAAGCTTTCATGAGTTAATTTATCTTCATTTCACTTGGACTCATCTGACATTGATACTTGTTTACCATTGTATTCCTGCTGGTGATAGTCCTTAAAACCATAAACCATAAGCTACATTAGAATGAGGTACTTATACATCAGTTTATTTTGTTTTATACTACAAAATATGAAATATTGCAGAAGATATTTGTAACAAATTTATAGTTAATTATAATTTCTGATGGTTTTATTTAATGGTATTATTTCTTAAAAGCAAGGAAATAAATGACCTCAGTTGATCTCTTCAGCTTAGTAAGATTTTTATTTTCAATATTTTCTTATTATTGTTGCAGAATTCTAAGCAAAAAAAATCTTTCAGTTTACTAAACTTCCACTTGAATTATCTGAAGCTAAATTATAGAGGGACCTGAATGGTATATTGTATATTAAATGTTGAAAGCATTTTTATTATTATATAAATCCAGAATAATTATATATTATTATATAAATCCAGAATACAAATTATATAATAATTTATATTATTATATCAATCTGGGCTTTGATTTTTATAGGACAAGGATAATAAACACTCCTAATTACTAAGAAGCACTGTTTCCACATGCTACTACTCTTTTCTTAAAGGCATGTATGTGCTTTTCCAGGAAGATAGATTTGCTCTGCCTCTTAGAGTGACATAAATTATTTTTATATCAGTCTTTCAGAAAAGAGATTGTCCTCTGAGTGATAGCAATGGGGAATATAGTACCTCTGAGAAAAGAAAATTAATTTGTCTCATTATTTTCTATTCCTCACTAGTTCCTAAGCTGCAATACAGCTCAGAAATTTATAGTGGAAGTCTAAGCCCCAACAGTCAATTTCATGATCAGATATCATTAAACAGTGAAACTCCTTAAAATAAGGTTTGCTGTTGGGAATAGAAAGCAAAGACAAATAATAAAATAATCCAACCAGGAGAGATATTTAATCCAGCTTCATTATTTTTACTATGACACAATTATATCACCTTGTTATATGGCCAGAAATTGCAAAATATTAAGTGCCTTATTAGGGAGGTGGGGTGTACTATCACCTCATAGACAGGAGGGAGTACATTTTTCAACTAGAGAAGAAAAAGGAGCTCCACAAATCACATTGATACATAAACAAATCACTTAGGTTAAATTGGCTTGCATGCTATGCCTAACTCATACATGTATCTTACTTTAGGTTAGATTTTGAATGGGATGATTTAACTCAACAGAAATGAATCTCTCAAAAATATAAGCTCAGTAAAAACATAAATAAATAACTTTGATAGCTCAATAGTTGAAAGATATTCTTGATTTATTAACATTAATAATAACCTTTAAATTTTTGAGATATATATATGCACATAAAATAATTAAGTAAATAAATATTTACATATTTATGAAAATTATGTTTGATATGATAATTTAAATTAATTAAGAATACATATGAATTACCAAGATAACATGTGTTGAAAGAGACAGTGGCCAAGATGGTAGAGTAGGAAGACCCTGAGCACACTTACTGCCATGGGCACACCAACTATTTACAGAGTAATTATCGATGAGAAAGACTAGAAAAGTAGCAGAAAAGATCTTCTACAACTAAAGGTATAAGGAAGGAACCACTATGAGATGAGTTGGAGGGCCAGAGAGGTGGTCTAGTCAAGGCTCATACCCCTGGGCAGGTAACCCACAAAGAGGAGGATAGTTATAATTGCAGAAGTTCTTCCCTAGGAGCAAAAGATCTGAGTCCCACATTAGACTTCCCAGCCTGGGGGTCCTGCACTGGGAAGATAAGCCCCCAGAATATTTGTCTTTGAAGGTTAGTAGGGTTTAACTTTGGGAGAACCAGAGGGCTGTGGAAAATAGAGACTCCACCTGGCCCTGTCCACCAGAGTGCCCAGGACCCAGCCCAGCTCTGCCAACCAGTGGGCAGACATCAGTTAAAAGACGCCCTGGGTCCACACACCAGTGAGCTGACACCAACTCTAGGACTTCCAGGGCCCTGAAGCCAGAGACCCCAGGACTCAGCTCACCATAACTGCAAGCTAAAACTAGCACAGGGATCCCCTGGACCTTGGCCCCACCCACCAGCTGGCCAAATCCAGACCTAGGACCACCATAAACCTGCAGCCTGCCATATCAAATTCCGGCCAACACCAGAAAGCTGTCACCAGACCTGGGACTTCCCTGGGCCCTGACTCTGCCACCAGCAAGCCAACCACCTCTGGGACCCATGGACACTGCAGCTAGCCATGTCAGGGACCAGCCCCACCCACCAGAAGGACTATATTAGATCCAGAACCACTGGCCCTGCCACCACCCACCCCCAAAACTGGTTCTGCCCACAACTGGGTTAACATTAGCCCTAGGAACCCCTAGAGTCCCACAGCAATCAAACTCATAACCCAGACCTACCCACCAACAGTCAGTAACCTCTGCACAAGGCAGGCCTTGACAACAAACTGGACTAGGGGCCAGTCACACAAGTGTGTCTATATACTCAGTTCACCACAACATAAGGGCTCATATAGTCCAATAGGGGACACCCCTAGAACATAGCACTCTGGTGATCTGAGGGGAGTGCACTGCTGGAACACATAGTCTTATGTCTCCTACAAATGGCCACATCTTCAAGGTCAGGAAATGTAACAAACCTACTAAATACAGAGAAAAAAAAACAGATAATTAGGTAAAATAGGCAACAGAAAAATATGTTCCAAATGAAGGAATAAGATAAAATCCCAGAAGTGGAGATAAGCAATCTACTCAATAAAGAGTTGAAGATAATTGTTGTAAAGGTGTTCAAGGACTCAGAGAAGACTGGATAAACAGGGTGAGAAATAAGTATGGGCAAGAAGTTTGGGCTCAGAACATGAACTGTTTTTATAAAGAAATTTAGAATATACTGAAGAATTATAGAGGTGTGTCCAATAATCACTTCTTGTTTGCAATGACTATTTTAAACATAACATATGTTGAACAGAGATGGGGACCTGAAAACATATATATTGAGGCAAAGTCATGCCCTCAAACCCTCTACAAAGTGAGCATATGCTCTTACTTGGCATCTAATGAGGCTGTCATTGTCTTTTTATGCTTTTTCAATTATAAGATTGTGTATCTAACTCCCTCTTAGCAATATTATACTTAGTAAACAAATACTTTCTAATTATATATTTAAAGTATAATTTACCTGCTTTGTCATAAATACATGTTTTCTCCCCATTCTCTCTTAGTGTCTATGCACAATTCTGATTACATTATAAGTGCAAAATAGATATAAATTTATTTACCAGATGAATGAATGACAGTGAAAATTAATTTAATTAAAGTAGTATGATCCTTAATAAATCTGAATAGCAAAAGAGTGAGAGGCATATCAAAAGTTCCTCAAGTTTCCTATAAGGTAAATTATATCACTCATTGAGAAATATGTGGATGAAATTGCCCGTAACTATTATTGCAGTGAAACCAAGTTCTTCCAAGTGGAGAAAGTGGTTATTAGAGAATAGTGGGTAGAACTGGTGATGAGGGGAATACTAACTTTAGACCTGTTGTTTTAGGAACAAAGGAACTATGGCCAGAGGTTGGGGCATAGGGATTGGGAGGGTGGGGACTGGTATCAATTAACCTTTCTCTTTTTACAGATGTTATAGCATGTGCAACCTGGGAATTTTTAGTAATTGTGTCCTAAATGATTTCTAGATAGGAACAATGTTCACATGTAGAGAAGAGCATAGAAAAGATTCTGAGTAATGATATTATGGTAATGTTTGAGTCCATATTTTGCCTGAGATCCAGCTATGTCTCTGAATGTCCTGCTCTGAGGTTGTGCACCACTTCTTTCAAATATATGTATCTTTCTAAGAGGGCTTTTTTTTTTTTTGTCTAAGATATTTATATTTTGGATTCTGTCACTTGCAAAATAAAGAACACTAACAAATAAACTAAAATCCCTGAAAACTGATCTAACAAAATCTGTTCAAAATTATCCAGTAAGAGGAAGCTCAGCTACTTTTTGAGACATCTTATCAGATTAATGAACAATTGGTTTCTCAGAAAATATAACAAAACATACACACTACCATCTCTTTGTATTTAGTAAAAATGTATCTGTTTACCTTTTTACTCAGTTCTAAGGAGTTCAGAATGAAGTTAATTTATGTAGAATACTTATTAAGCATCATGAATCATTCTAAGTATGTCATGGCAATTATTACATTTAAAATGTACAGTAACCTTATGACATACATATAACTATTATTATTTTCATTTACAAACATGAGTTTTGAGGCACAGAGAGGTTACATAATTGGCCCAAGTTTTCAACTGATCATTTGTGGAATGGGTACAGAAATGGCTCCAGAATTCACAGTTTACAGTTATTCTAAGTGCTACCCATGCAAATTGTTATCTGTTAAAATATGTCAAAAAAACTCAACTTCCTTGTGTCCCATAATATCATTGTATGCTGAAATAGACTCAGCATAAAAATTGTAGAATACCCAACAAAGAGAACAGTGTAAATAATTTCTCACTTGTTTCCTATTTGAAATTGGAGGTCTCTGTAATTGCAAAGGTCTCTAAAGAAACTTAGATAAGTAACTGGTCAATGAGCTTTTTGAATTGATAGTGAACAAACAGTTATCAGCTGTCTTTGCTCTTGCAAACCTTACTCATTAGGAGCAATATATTGGACAATTTAGAACATATGAGAAAACTTTAGAACGATCAGCTGCATATCTTTAAATGGATTTTAGTGAAGACTGAATTAATCAAGGAGTCAAAACAAGATAGGAAAGAAGATGAATTAAATGAGGAAAATTAATATGCCAAATGTTCTTACTCTATCAAGAGTCAGCACAGAATTGCTTGATCTAGAGATGCAAGTAATTATGATATCATTATTTACCAGTAGGAATACAAACTCATTACTGGGGAAGAACCCTTGAAGAGGCCTGTCTTTGAAATTAGGAAATAATGACTAGAACACAATAGTATACATTTAGTAGCTTACTTACTATAAATTAGGTTTTCTTTTACTTCCAAGTGGAAGAAAGACTATAAGAATTCTTCAGTTTAGTTTCTTAACCTAAATCAGAGGTAAATTCATTCTTCTGAAATGACTAGAGTAACATGCAAAAGAAATATTAATACAGGAAAAGATGAGAAACAGCATTAAGATTCTAGGAACACCACAGTTAACTTTTGTTGTTGCTTCAGATTAAATTTTCAGATAGTTTAGAATGTTGTCTAATTGAATAGAGATGTTGTTAATAAAAGGGTTTAGTCATTTTTTTTTCAGGATAGAAAGTGAGTTATTAAGCTTAATGAGTAGTTTGGAAGATTAACTCATTTTCATCCAGTTTTAAGTGCCACAATAAACACTTCTGTATATTTTAAACTTGTGCATTCAACATTTTCACTGTGTTTGTAGATTGAAACATGCTGTTAATATTTTCTCACAAATGCTATTTGCCCTATTTTTTTTCCTTCTTCCAAGTGGGAAAACTAGTAGGAGAGTTGAGAATGGTAGAGTCACAACTGAAAATTACTGAGGAGTTTAAATTTGTGGGCTTTTAGACTAAAAGAGAGTTGGATGTACTTATAGTTTATATCCAAGAATATTACAGAAACTTCATGTGCACTTGCCATAATTTATGTGTTCTTCCAATTCAACAGTGTTCTCTTACAATACATCAATAGACAACAGAAACAAAAGCATATTTCTGTAAGCAATTCTAGAGGTAACTGTTCACTGAATTGGTATCAATTATTCCACTTGCTAAGGGATACTAATATGGCTCTGTGGAAAATAGTCACATAATTGTATTTGGAAAAACACAATGCAGAACATCCATAAGAAATCTTCCTCTGAGTTACATCATAATTAACCCATATCATGAAATATAAAAATCAAAATAATACACCTATTATTATTAATAAAAATACACAAAATAAAGTATTTTATATAGCCTGGTTGGGCTAATAGGAGTCCTTCTCAGTGACAAAGTATGAAAATACCTTGAAGTGCAAGATTTAAATTAAATTAATGCTTGACGTTAATTCGTGTATTGAATAGGAACATGATAAGCAACTACTATGTGAAAATAAATAATTTACTGGTAATCTCAATAAAACATAAGAAATGACTTGATATAAAATGTTTTAATGGAATTTAGACTACTCTCAGAAGTCAAGGAAGACCTCAAAAAGGTGTTTAATTTGACACCTGTAAGATGAGCAGGGTGTGATTTGAGAAAAGTGGTAAAAAAGATTGCAGACAGCATATAGAAAAATAACAGGCTATCTAATGCATTAAAAATGGTTGAAGGACATTACTAATAATGATACTGATGGATGACAACCATGATCTGTTGCTAGATAAGTAATTACCAGAGTAGCACTAACCAAGATAGAAAATTGGGTTTAACTGATCATAAGTCTGCTGCATTAAAGTTCTTGTGTTTTTATATCTTCAGGTGAAAGAAATACATTTATAAAGTTCTATTATAATATTACCATCCACATAATTTCTGAATATTGATAGTACTGGAAAGTAATTTTTCACTAAAAGTAAGAGTTTCCTTTTAATAATAATTTTGTATAGTTTATATTTGAAGGTTTAATAAAATCCAAGAAATTTGTGAGCTGATGTAAAAAAATTAAATTTTCTGATTTTTTACTGAAAGAGATGACAGAGGGAAGTGTGTATTCAAATATTTCAAATATTTTATATCTTACTTTATAAAAATAAATATATAGCTCAACATTTCATTAATTAATTATAGACATTTATTTTTAAAGTCTTGACTTCATTCCATAGTGTATGAAAGGTCAGGTCCCACAAGATGGCTGCTCGCTTGCTCTTCGTACATCCTTTGCCTGACCAGGCCCTGCTTCACATTCACCTTACTCACATGATTGCATCCACCTCCTAATCTTGGCATTTAATTAGTAACTGCCTGCATGATTTGCCAGACACCTAGTTAAAGATTATTCTATTCCTTGAACCAGTAATAGCTACATTATATTAGGTTATCAACAAGAAACTTGGGCCCTTGTGAAGGTTGCTAACCTGAGGACTTGTGGGGGAAGCAACCAGGGAACCCTTCTGGTGTCATTCCCCCTATAATTGGTAGCTTCCACTTCCTATGAGTAGCAAAAATTGCTGTTTTGTCCTGCCTGCTGTCGACCACATGTGATGGGGTATCGCTTCAGGATCTTTGCCTCAGACTTGCAAGATTCCTTGTCCAATAAATCCTTGATGTCTTTGTCACATCACTGACTCTGGGTTCTTTCTTCTCTCTCAAGGCTAAGCAGCTGCAGGAATGGGGTACAGCATATAATATCCTTGCTTCAGGATATTTCCATTCCATTTAGATTTTATTATTATATTCCATTAATTTTAGAAAAAAAACCTGAGTATTTTTTGACATTTGCTATTTGGACATCTTAAGTAAAATGGTTTTTTCTCATATTTTCTGGGTTCATGGATCAATAACATTTTCTTGTACCTTTTGAAAATATAATATCTGGTGTAATAACAACCACTTTATGGGGAAGGTTATGTAAGGATGTTGATGAAGCAAAATAAAGTATGGGGATTTAAAACTGACAGTTTCCAGGGAATTCCCTAGTGGTCCAGTGGTTAGGACTCTGTGCTTTCACTGAAGAGGGCTAGGGATTGATCCCTGGTCAGAGAACTAAGATTCCACAAGCCACGTGTTGCAGCCAAAAAATAATAGTAATGAAAAAAAAATTTTAAATAAAATTGACAGTTTCCTGACAGATGGTGAATGAACAGACTCTACAATTTATGTCAAAGAGTGTTCTGTCTGTATCTTCCTCAAAGAGTTTTATAATATCTGGTCTTACAGTTAGGTCTTTAATATATTTTAAGTTTATTTTTGTGTATGGTGTTAAAGAATTTTCTAATTTCATTTTTTTTACATGTAGTTGTCCAGTCTTCTCAGCATCATTTATTGAAGAAACTGTCTTTTTTCCATTGTATAGTCTTGCCTCCTTTGTCATTTAATTGACCATATGTACATGAGTTTATTTCTGGGCTTTCTATCCTGTTCCATTGATCTATATTTCTGTTTTTGTGCCAGCACCATACTGTTTTGATGAATATAGCTTTGTAGTATATTCTGAAGTCAGGGAGCCTGACTCCTCCAGCTCTGTTTTGGTTTTTTATGTTTTATGTTTTTTTCCTCTCAAGATTAGTTTGGCTATTCAGGGTCTTTAAATCACAGCAATGTCTTTTTTTTCTTTTCAGTCCATCTCCTAGAGTAAGGGAAATAAAAACAAAAATAAACAAATGGGAACTAATCAAACTCAAGAAATTTTGCACAGCTAAGGAAACCATAAACAAAATGAAAAAACAACCCACAGAATGGGAGAAAATATTTGAAAAAAATGTGAATTACAAGGGGTTAATCTCCAAAATTTACAAATAGCATATGAAACTCATTGTCAAAACAACAAACAACCCAATCAAAAATGGGCAGAAGACTTAAATAGGCATTTCTCAAAAGAAGGCATGGAGATGGTAAAGAAGCACATGAAAAAAGGCTCAATATCACTAATTATTAGAGAAATACAAGCCAAAACTAGAGTGAGATATCACCTCACACCAGTCAGAATGGACATCATCAAAAAATCTGCAAACAATAAATGTTGGAGAGGGTGTGGAGAAAAGGGAGCCCTCCTACACTGTTGGTGGGAATGTAAATTGGTACAACCACTGTGGAGAACAGTATTGAGGTTCCTTAAAAAGCTAAAAATAGAGCTGTCATATGATCCTGCAGTCCCACTCCTGGGCATATATCTTGAGAAAAACATAGTCTGAAAGGATACATGCACCCAATGTTCATTGCAGCACCGCTTACAATAGCCAAGATAAGGAAGCAACCTAAATGTCCATTATCAGATGGATGGCTAAATAAGATGTGACACAGATATATAATGGACTATTTATTACTCAAGCCTTAAAAAAATGAAATAATTCCATTTTCAGCAACATGGATGCACCTGAAGAATATCATACAAAGTGAAGTAAGTCAGACAAAGACAAATATCATATGATATTGCTTATATGTGGAATGAAAAAAATGATACAAATAAATTTATTTACAAAACAGAAACAGACACACAGAGAATGAACTTATGGTTAGCAGGGGGAAGGGTGGAGGGAGAAGGACAGATTGGGAGTTTCGGTTTGACATGCACAAACTACTGTATTTAAAATAGACAACCAATTAGGACCTACTATATAGCACAGGGAACTCTGCTCAATATTCTGTAATAAACAAAATGAGAAAATAGTTTAGAAAAGAATAGAGGGGGAGGATTCAAGGATTCAAGTAGGAAGATGTGGAGGTCATCTTGCCCCACAAATGTATCAAGAATACATCTACAAATGGAACAAATTCTCACAGAGCACCAGCTGAACACTAGCAGAGGACCTCAGACACCTAAAAGCACAAGAAAGTTCCCCCCATAACCAGGTAGGATGAAAGAAAAAATAAGGGAAAAGGAAAAGAGGAGGAAGTGGGACAGGACCTGCGCCCCTGCATGGGGGAGCTGAAGGAGAAGAGAGGTTCCTGCATCCAGGAAGCCCTCTCATTTGTGGGGAGATCAGTTGGGACAGAAGGGAAGCTTCAGGGGCTGTAGAAGGAGAGCCCAGCAACCAATCTGTGACAGGCAGGACAGAGTGAGACTTACACAGATTGTCCATGCCACAGCCCTGTGTACCCCAGCCTGAGACATGTGTTTGCTGGTGTGGACGGGGCTGGGTGCTGGAACATAGGGTGTGGAGAGCAAACCTGGGAAAGGACTGCTCTTGGCTATGAGGATACAGCCTGAGGGGATGGGAGTGAGGAAATCTGCAACAGGGAATGCTTGTGGAGGAAACCCAGACTGTCATAGAAGCAAAGCACCATTGTTGACAATGCACAAGGGGTGGGGATGCCATTGCAGGCTTTCTCCTCATGTGTTGGCCCCTGCCTCCCCAGGCACTAGGAAGAGCCCCCACCTGGGCCGGATCTCTCATGCCCATGGCTGCTGGCTCCCTGATTCACCCCATTGCCACTGGGGTTGACTCTCTTGTGCCATGGCTGGGCACTAGGAAATTCCCCCACTGGGAGTGACACTCTCATGCCAGTGGCCACCAGATACACTCTGTGCCCTGTCCCCACTAAGGCTCCCATGACCCCGGCCGCTGCCACCTCTGCACCCTCTCCTCACCGGGGTGAACTTGTGTGCTCCAAGGCAGCCTTGGAAGCACACACAGAGGTGGGGCTGAAAGTACAGCTGAGCCCCAGGGGACAGGCAGCTAAGAAAGAAAAGCTGAAATCTCTCCTTGCAACTGCGTAAACTGCAAGTTGACACCCCCGTGACTGGCTTTGTAAACTTAGCACATACAAAACATCTGAACGGACAACAAGTGTTCTGCAGCCAAGACAGGTCTAGCTTTAGCAGCTGTAGAATTTGTGGAGATATACATGTGTGGTGGTTGGGCCAGGCCAGAGTCTAAGCTTCCCCCATAGTGCCCACAGCTGGTCCAGATCCATGATTACTTCAATCCTGGGACTTGAATTCAGTGGTGGCCTGGTTAAAACAATGCCTGAGAGACACCAGTGCCAATTGCCACCCTACCCACAGTTAAGGTGAGGTCAAGAGCATTGCCAACAATGGTGTAATCTGAGAGTGCACACAATGGGTGAAAGGTGACACAACAGAAAACACCCACAGGTGAATACCTCCAGAGAAGGAATACTCAGTGATTTCACTCCCCGTGGGAGCACTCCAATCCTGCCTACCTTACAACCCAGATCAGAAACACAGCAAGGAAACAGATCTTGGGCCTGTACTCCAACAACTAGGGAGAAGACTCCATCTCTGACAGAGCAGTGACAACCACAGAGCAAAGGGGAGGCTCTGCTCAATGTTCAGTCCAGACTCTGGTAAACACAACATCAGTCACACCTCCTATACCCTATAAAGGGTATAACAGCCAGCATATACTGAAGAAAGAGGTGGCAGACATCTATACTAAAAAAAACCCCTCAAACCAAAAAATATTAAATCCATGCAGGCTACATGGGGAGGTTCCCACACAAAATAGCCCTACAAGACATTCTGAGGGTCTGGCATCAGGTGGAAGAACCCCCAGAGCATTTAGACATGAAGGCCAGCAGGGCTTGAGTGCAGGAGTTCCAAAGGCCTGGGGCTCTCTGTTTAGAGACTCCACTCTTGGAGGGCACACACTAGGTCTTACATGCACTGGGACCCAGCACAAAGCAGTACTTACATAAGAACCTAGGCTGCACCTACCTAGGGTTTTGGGGGTCTCCTGGGGAGCTAATGGTCAACTCTAACTCACTGTGAGGGCAAGGAAACTGGTAGAGGTAGCCCCAGGGAATATTGGTTGGAGTGAGTTCTCCTGGAGGTCCACATTTTGGCACCAAGACCCAGCTCGACCCAACAAACTGAAGGCACCAGGGTTGAAAAGCCTTAGGGCAAAGAACCACCAAGATAGAAACAGAGCCCCACTCAGCAGAAGACAGGCTCCCTAAAGTACTGAGCTCACAGCCACCTCAAAACACACCCCTTGACATGACCCTGCACATCAGAGGGACAAGACCCAGCTCCACCCACAAGAAGGCAGGCACCAGCACCTCCCACCAGGAAGCTTGCACAATCCCCTTGAGCAACCTCACCCACCAGGGGCAGACAGCAGAAGCAAGAGGAACTACAATTCTACAGCTTCTGGAAAGGAGACCACAAACACAGAATGTTAGGCAAAATGAGACAACAGAGAAAAACTTTCCAAATGAAAGAACAAGATAAAAACTCACAGGAACAACTAAATGAAAAGGAGATAGACAATCTACTGAAAAAGAGTTCAGAGTAATGATAGTAAACATGATCCAAAATCTCAGAAAAAGAATGGAGCCACAGGCTGAGAAAATACGAGAAATGTGTAACAAGGAGCTAGAAGATTAAAAGAACAAACAGAGATGAACAATACAATAACTGAAATGAAAAATACACTAGAAGGAATCAATAGCAGAATAACTGAGGCAGAAAAACAAGTAAGTGAGATGGAATACAGATTGCTGGAAATCACTGCCACAGAACAGAATAAAGAAAAAAGAATGAAATGAAATTAGGACAGTCTCAAGAGATGACTGGGACAATATTAAAAGCATCAACATTTGCATTATAAGAGTCCCAGAAGGAGAAGAGAAAGAGAAAATATTTGAAGAGATTATAGCCAAAAACTTCCCCAACATTTAAAAGGAAACACTCACTCATGTCATGGAGGAACAGAGAGTTCCATATAGGATGAACCCAAGGAGGAACATGCAGAGATGCATATTAATTAAATTGACAGAAGTTAAAGGCAAAGAAAAACTATTAAAAGCAACAAGGGAAAAGCAAAAAATAATATACAAGGGAATCCCTATAATGTAATCAGCTGATTTTTCAGCAGAAATTCTGCAGGCCAGAAGGGAATGGCACAATATACTTAAGTGATGAAAGGGAAAAACCTACAAACAAGAGTACTTTACCCAGCAAGGATCTGATTCAGAATCAACAGAGAAACCAGAAGTTTTACAGACTAGCAAAAGGTAAATCAGCATCACCAAATCACAACAAATATTTTACAACAAATATTAAAGCAACTTCGCTAGGTGGGGAAAAGACCAGCAATTTAAAACAAACTTGTACATATACAGACTGTTTTATGAAAACCACATGAGAAAAGCAAACCCTAAAACTGCAATAGATACACACACAAAATAGAAAAAGCAACCCAAACATAACACTAAAGATGATCATCAAACCACAAGAGAAGACAAGAAAGAGAAAGGGAAGAAAAATGACCTACAAAAACAAAGCCAAAACAATTAAGAAAATGGTGATAGGAATATACATATTGATAATTACCTTAAATGTAAATGGATTAAGTACTCCAACCAAAAGACGTACACTGGCTGAATGAATACAAAAACAAGACCCATATATATGCTGTCAATAAGAGATGCACTTCAGACCTAGGGACACATACAGACTGAAAGTGAGGGGATGGAAGAAGATATTCCATGTAATTGGCAATCAAAAGAAAGACAGAGTAACAACATTCATATTAGACAAAATAGATTGTAACATAAAGACTGTTACAAGAGACAAGAAAGGACAGTACATAATGATCAAGGGATTAATCCAAGAAGAAGATATAACAATTGTAAATATGTATGCACCCAACAAAGGAGCACCTCAATATATAAGGCAAATGTTAACAGCCAAAAAACAAGAAAATGATAGTAACATAATAAGATTGGGGGAATTTAACACTCCACTTACATCAATGGACAAATCATCCAGGCTAAAAATTAATAAGGAAACACAAGCCTTAAATGACACATTGAATCAGAGAGACTTAATTGATACCTATAGGACATTCCATCTGAAAGCAGCAGAATACACTTTCTTCTCAAGTGCATATGGAATATTCTCCAGGATAGATTACATCTTGGACCACAAATCAAGCCTTGGTAAATTTAAGAAAATTGAAATCATATCAAGCATCTTTTCTGACCAAAAATTTATGAGATTAGAAAGCAATTACAGGAAAAAAAAATAACTGTGAAAAACACAAATACGTGGAGGCAAAACAATATTTACCAAACAACCAATGGATCACTGAAGAAATCAAAGAGGAAATCAAAAATACATAGAGAAAAATGACAGTGAAAACACAAAAATACAAAACCTAGGGGATGCAGCAAAGACAGTTCTAAGAGGGAAGTTTACAGCAATGGAACCTTACCTCAGTAAACTAGAAAAATCTCAAATAAACAACCTAAACTTACACCTAAAGCAACTACAGAAAGAAGAACAAACAAAACATAAAGTTAGTAGAATGATAAAGATCAGAGCACAAATAAATGAAATTGAGATGAAGAAAAGAATAGCAAAGATCAATGAAATTAAATGCTGGTTCTTTGAGAATATAGACAAAATTGATAAACCTTTAGCCAGACTCATCAAGAACAAAATGGAAAGAACTCAAGTCAGTAAAATTAGAAATGAAAAAGGAGAAGTTACATTGGACACCACAGAAATACAAAGGATGATAAGAGACTACTACAAGCAACTGTATGCCAAAAAATTGGACAATCTAGAAGAAATGGACAAATTCTTAGAAAAGTACCACCTTCCATGACTTAACCAGGAAATAATAGAAAATATGAACAGACCAATCACAAGGACTGAAATTGAAACTGTGATTTAAAAATTTCCAACAAACAAAAGTCCAGGACTAGATGGCATCACAGGCAAATATCATCAAACATTTAGAGAAGAGCTAACACCTAAGTTTCTCAAACTATTCCAAAAATTTCAGAGGAATGGACACTCCCAAGCTCATTATATGAGGCCACCATCACCATGATACAAAAACCAGACAAAGATACCACAAAGGAAAATTATGGGCCAATATCACTGATGAACATAGACTCATAAATCCTCAACAACATACTAGCAAACTGAATCCAACAACATATTAAAATGATCATACACCATGATCAAGTGGGATTTATCCCAGGGATGCAAGGATGCTTAGATATACATAAATAAATCAATATGATACACCACTCTAACAAACTGAAGAATAAAATAAAAATGAACATCTCAATAGATGCAGAAAAGTCTTTTGACAAAATTCAACATCGATTTATGATAAAAAAAAAAAAAAACTCTCCAGAAAGTCAGCATAGAGGGAACCTACCTCAACAAAATAAAGGTCATATATGACAAACCCACAGCAAACATCATTCTCAATGGTGAAAAACTGAAAGCATTTTCTCTAAGATCAGGAACAAGTCAAGGATGTCAACACTCTCCACTTTTATTCAATATAGTTTTGGAAGTCCTTGCCATGGCAATCAGAGAAAAAAAGAAATAAAAGGAATCCAAATTGGAAAAGAAGTAAAACTGTCACTGTTTGCAGATGACATGACACTATACATATTAAATCCTTAAGATCCTACCAGAAAACTACTAGAGCTCATCAATGAATTTGGTAAAATTACAGGAAATAAAATTAATGCACAGAAATATCTTGCATTCCTATACACTAATAACAAAAGATCAGAAAGAGAAATTAAGGAAACAATTGCATTTATCCCTGCATCAACAAGAATATAATACCTAGGAATAAACCTACATAAGAAGGCAAAAGGCCTGTACTCAGAAGACTTTAAGATACTGATGAAAGAAATCAAGGATGACACAAACAGATGGAAAGATATACCATGTTCTTGGACTGGAGGAATCAATATTGTCCAAATGACTCTAGTACCCAAAGCAATCTATAAATTCAATGCAATCCCTATCACATTACCAATATCATTTTTCACAGAATTAGAACAAAAAATTTTACAATTTGTATGGAAGCACCAAAGATCCCAAATAGCTAAATCAATCATGAGAAGAAAAGAAGAGCTGGAGGAATCAGATTGCCTGACTTCAGACTATACTGCAAAGCTACAGTAATCAAAACAGTATGATGCTGGCACAAAAACAAAAATATAGATCAGTGGAACAGGATAGAAATTCCAGTGATAAACTCACACACTTATGGTCATCTAATCTATCTTAAAGGAGGCAAGACTATTCAAAGAAGAAAAAACAGTCTCTTCAATAAGTGGTGCTGGGTAAATTGGACAGCTACATGTAAAAGAATGAAATTAGAACAATCCCTAACACCATACACAAAAATAAACTCAAAATGGATTAAAGACCTAAATGTAAGACCGAATACTATAAAACTCTTAGAGGAAAATATAGGCAGAACACTCTATGACATAAATCACACAGTATCTTTTTTGATCCACCTTCTAGAGTTATGAAAATAAAAACAAAAATATAAAAATGGACCTAATCAAACTTAAAACCTTTTGCACAGCAAAGGAAACAATAAACACAATGAAAAGACAATCACAGAATGGGAGAAAATATTTGTGAATGATTCTACTGACAAGGGATTAATCTCCAAAATTTACAAATATCTCATGCTGCTCTATATTAAAAAAGAAACAAACAACCCAATCAAAAAATGGGCAGAGGATCTAAGTAAACATTTCTTCAAAGAAGACATACAGATGGCCAAGAGGTACATGAAAAGATGCTCAGTATCACTTATTAGAGAAATGCAAATCAAAAGTAAAATGAGGTATCACCTCATATCATTCAGAATGGCCATCATCCAAGATTCTACATACAATAAATCCTAGAGAGGGTGTAGAGAGAAGGGAACCCTCCTACACTGTTGGTGGGAAAGTAAATTGGTACATCCATTGTGGAGAACAGTATGAAGGTTCCTTAAAAATCTAAAAATAGAGGTACCATATAATGTAGCAATCCCACTCCTGGGCATAGATCTGGAGAAAATCATAATTCAAAAAATACATGTACCCCAATGTTCATTGCAACACTATTTTCAATAGCCAGGACATGAGAGCAACCTAAATGTCCATTGACAGATATATGGATAAAGAAGTTGTGGTACATATATACAATGGAATATTACTTAGGCATAAAAATGAACGAAATAATGCCATTTGCAGCAACATTGATATACCTACATAATGTCCTACTGAGAGAGGTAAGTCAGACAGAGAAAGACAAATATCATATGATATTGCTTATATGAGGAATCTACAAAAATGGCCAAAATGAACCTATTTAAAAAACGAAGATAGAGTCACAGATGTAGAAAATAAACTTATGGTTACCAAGGGGGGAAGGGGGGGAATAAATTGGGAGATTTGGATAGACATAAACACACTCCTTTATATAAAATAGATAACTGATAAGAACCTACTGTGTAGCACAGGAAACTCTACTCAGTACTCTGTAGTGACCTATATGGGAATAGAATCTAAAAAAGAGTGGACATATGTATATGCATAACTGAATCCCTTTGCTGTACAGCAGAAACTAACACAACATTGTAAATCATCTGTATGCCAATAAAAATTAATTTAAAATTTAAAAAAATTAAAAACAAGAATAGCTTTGAGGAAAATAGAACATTTATATATTCTGAGTTTATAGGATTCATATTAGACTATCTGAGGATTAAAAAACTAATTTGACATCAATACTTACTTGAGAAGCAAACATAAAACCTGATGTATATAACCTTCTTACCTTGAGCTCATATATGTTCACCATGCCATACAATAAAAAATGGGGATAAAATTTCAAGTCAAAATTATTATACCATAGGGCTTCCCTGGTGGTGCAGTGGTTGAGAGTCCACCTGCCGATGCAGGGGACACGGGTTCGTGCCCCGGCCTGGGAAGATCCCACGTGCCGTGGAGCGGCTAGGCCCGTGAGCCATGGTCGCTGAGCCTGCGCGTCCGGAGCCTGTGCTCCACAATGGGAGAGGCCACAACAGTGAGAGGCCCTCGTACCTCAAAAAAAAAAAAAAAAGCCTGTTTTTTATTTTTAACCTAATGAGTTAACTGTTGTTGCTCAGAACCTATTAATTTCTGTGAATAATCACAGAAAAATGTTCTGTTTCAACCACGGGCAAGTAAAAAATAGACTCATCCTAAAAAAAATAATTATTCGTATAAAATTTTTAGCTCAGTCACAGAATATCATGCTGTGAATATGTAATAAAATTGACTTCCTGACATAACTCAGATATTTAGTGGGTTTATGTTTGTTTGTACATCTAAATATATATATAAATACTCTCATAGATGTGTTTTATAATAAACCCCTCTGATAACAAATAAATAAATAAATAGACTAAAAACTTCAGACAGAGTTTGGAACTAAGGCAATCTTTGGTTCCTAGAATAATTTTTGTGACAATGGTAGACAGAAATTTATTATAGAAAATATATAAACTCAATATTCTAAATATGATTATAAAGATTGTAACACTAAAAGTGCACTCATTTAAGGTACTATTAGATGAGGCATGTATGTATAAAATATCAAGCTATTTTTGATATTGCTTTTAAATATTCATAAAATGTGTTTTTGAAGTGTACACAGTTTGGACCAAAAAGTAAGTATGAAATTTGAAGGCAAGGAATACAAAAAAACATTTTCCAAATAATAGCATGTATTGTTCATTGTTAACTATTGACCATGTTAAAAATTTAAATGCTAAAAAGCAGTGAAGTGCATTGGGTTAGAGTACGGATTTTACAACCAAAATGGTTGCAATCTATCCTTAGCCTCTACCACTTCTTAGTGATGTCATCTTGAGCAAGATTCTCAACATTTATATGTGTTTATTTTTTCATCTGTAAAATGGAGTTAAACAATATTTATTGCAAAAGGTTTTGAAATTTAATGAGTTAATATATTCAAAGTGCTTACACTATTGCCTAACCTAGAATATGTTCAAATAATGACTCTATCTTAATTCAGTTATTAAGATCTAGGAGAGTTGATGTATAAAATGAATATAAAATATATAATATTATATATGAATTCAGATAATATTAAAAATATGTCAATAATATATATTATGTATTTAACAAATTACACAAATTGAATATTGATTGATTTGTGATATTAAAACACAAAAGCTGAAGCAACAAGCTGAGAAAATCTTTGCAATGGAGCAATTGAGAATCACATTGCATAATGGATTCCCAGGAGAAAAATGTGAAACCAATAAACTGAACCATTTAAAACTGCACTGTACAAATCACTGGAGGGTATATTTTAAGGAGCTACCTTATAATGTGGTGATTAGTGGCCTGTAATATTGTTTACATTTTGCTCTTTTTTTGATAATTCTGGGAAAAATTGTACTTAGAATTTTAAACTTGTTTTTAATAGCCATTATAATGTAATATTTGAATTAAACTACATTCAAAACTGCAACTTCAAAATAAAATGAAAACAATAATTATAATTAACATAATTATGGTACTGTTTTCTTTCTCAATTTTACACATTAAACTAACATCAAGTTATGCATTTTTTACAAAACTTCTGGAATGCTGATATCAAAGATTTCTTTGAAAATTATGATAGAAAATATTACAGGTAGAAAATCAGTTGCTTTGGGGGAGATTCTTTTAAGTTGTTGATTTCCCCAACTTCCCTTAGCTGGCACTTACACTTTATTATGATGATGATAGTAATAAGATTTTCACCTTCCAATCTATGTCCAACAAACTGCTTTCCAGTCCCTAGGCATATAGTGATCAATTCATTTCAAAAATAATTTTGACATTTTACTATCAAAATCCACTTTTTGGTTATTAACAAAATTCTCTAAGCACAGTTAAGCTTAATAAAGGCAGTAAAACTCTTACTCACTTTTTCCTCCATAATAATGTTTTTAAAAAGGACTATTTTGATGTTAATGTCTCTGAACTTAACTATGATAATAATTACTTTATAGTATAATTTTTTTCTGAGGAATAGCTGCATTCAAGATATTTGCAGAGGCAGAAAGAAGTTATGTTAAAGTGCCTTACATACAGCTATTGAGACAGGAGACAGATGGGCCCCAGGCTGAGCAGCTGGATTCTGACCCTGTGGACAGATACTCCAAGATAAAGATAATGGCAGGAACAATGGAGCTGAGTCCTTCCCAAATAAAAGATAAAGAGACCACATATTTCTCATTCTTGAGGTCAAGGAGGCCTCCCAACTACACATGTGCAGAAAGGGTCCTTGGGGTTCAAAAAGGGAGGGGATGCCACCCCATTATAGGTAGTGCCAACCTTCCCATAGGCCTCTGCGCTGGAATCCATTTTGGCTAAGTGATGCATCCAAACACAGGGGAGGACCCTGAATTAAACCAAATATGGACTCAGAGCCAGGCAAAGCAAGATGATTGGCCAGAGGAAACCCAGAAGAACTGCCTCATATAAGTGATTTAAACTACCACGACTCTTTTCTGAACCTGCCCATGTGTGTCTATTCACATGTACTTTTTTCCTCCTAATAAACACTTCACTTGTTTCACTACATTCTATCTCTTTGTTGAAATTCATTTCTTCTATGAACACAAGCCAGGGCCTTGTCACTAGCCACTGTAACACAGTGGTTAGGAGTCTAGTGGTTAGGATTCAGCGCTCTCTCTGTTGCAGCCTGGCTTAAGTCTCCGGTCAGGGAACTGAGATCCTGCTTCAAGCCACTGCAGGTCTAGGCCACCTAAGATCACTATCAATACACCGATTCATTTATTTAACACATAACTGAAGGTACACTGCTGGGGACTGTGAAAAACAGAAAAAATACAGCCTGCTGTCTATGAATTTACAAAATTTTGGAGAAAGAACATATGAACACAAGTTTGATAGAAAAAGTTGAATATGACAAATATTGTAAGGGAAGTATTTACCACATTCAAAAGATTAGAGATATATTCCCAGGTGAAAGATTGTGTCAAATTTTAAACACTGCAGAATAAATATGATGAAAAGCAAAATTACAGAAGTAAGAGCATTTCCAGTTGTGACAATGACTGACTTAAGAGAAATAAAAGAGACGTGAATATGCAGATCTTGTGGGCAACAAAGTGCACAAGTTAATTAGAGCACAGAATATGGGATAAAACTTGAAGAAATACATCAACAAAATTAGGATGGAATGAGATTTTTGACTTCCTGGATTACCAATGACGTGTTCTTGGAGTTGTTCAAAATGAAGCTTAAAATGGTGGCACAGAGTATAAAGCCAAAGTGAAAGCTAAATCAAAATTAAATAGGGGCTTCCCTGGTGTCACAGTGGTTGGGAGTCTGCCTGCTGATGCAGGGGACGCGGGTTTGTGCCCCGGTCCGGGAGGATCCCGCATGCTGCGGAGCGGCTGGGCCTGGGGGCCATGGCCGCTGGGCCTGTGCGTCGGGAGCCTGTGCTCCACAACGGGAGAGGCCACAGCAGTGCAAGGCCCGCGTACCGCAAAAAAAATAAATAAATAAAATAAAATAAAAATAGTTTGATTTTATAGGAATATAAGCAGTGTCATTGTATAATTTCTCTTAAAAATTAGTAGTTTAAGATTGGGAAAGAAAGGGTAAACTTCATATCATATATCAAATGGGAAAATTTGGCTTTTTTTGTTTTTTGGTTTTTTTGGCATTACTAGTGTCGACTTAAAAAATGTACAATGTGTGAGTTGTGACTTAAGTTTTATTTGGGTCAAAATGAGGACTGCAGCCCGGGAGACAGCATCTCAGATAGCTCTGGCAAACTGCTCCAAAGAGGTGGCTGGGGGGAGGTCAGTATATATGTGATTTTGGTGAAGGGGGAGTACTTGCAATCAAGCAAATATTTTTTTGCACAAGATTTCTGCTAGTCACAAGGAGCAGTCATTACCATGAAGGATTTTAGTGTTTTTCTAGATATGAGGAGATACAAGAATTGGGCTCATAAAATCGGTTCCTGAAAATATTTAACTATCTGAAGACTTGTTCTGCCAGTTTCTTCCAGAGCACAGAGTGCCTCATTTCAGCTCTCCACCCTGAACTCCTTTCAGGAGGGTGTTGAAAATCAGCAGCTGCAGCAGCACATGATTTAATCCTTGTAGAAGTAGATGGCAAGTGCCAATTGTAGTTGACACTAGTGTTAGGCTTTGTGCTTCTTACAATGGTTATTCAAAACATTATCCACTCTTTTCAGTGACATCTAATGTGTTGTGCTAACATGAAAACTGGAGTCTCTGAGAGTAACAAAGTCATCTTTTCTTAAGGTAATAAGGAAGTGTTGGATACTTTATTTGATACTCAACGTGATAATTGTGATAGCTAATTTAGTGCACCAATTTGACTGGTCCAGAAAGTACCTAGATATTTGGTCAAACATTATTCAGTTCATTTCTGTGAGACTGTTTTGGATGAGATTAACATTTGAACAAATAGACTGAGTAAGCAGACTGCCCCTGTCCCCATCCAATCAGTTAAAGTCCTGAACAGAACAAAAAGGCTGACCCTCCTGTGAGTAAGAGGGAACTATTCCTGGCTGACTGTCTTGAGCTGGAACATGGACATAGATCTTATTCTGCCTTCAGCTCCAACTAAAACATCAACTCTTCTTAAATCTGGAGCTTATGAGCTTTCAGCCTGGAAATACATTATCAGCTTTCCTCGTTCTTAGGCCTTTGGACTCTAATTGTAACTACATTGTCAGCTCTCCTGGGGCTCTAGCTTGCTGACTGAAGCTCTTGGGACTTCTCATCCTCCATAATTGCATGAACCAATATTCTATTGCTTGTGTTTCTCTGGAGAACCTTGACTAATATAGTAGTGTAAGGGCAAATACTAATTTAAAACAAGAGGCTGAAATCTATTGTAAGGGATTCATCCTTTTCTTAGACTATTTACTTTGGAAAACTTGCAGGTTCTTTCTCAGTTTCCTTAAAATGTATGTAAATCTTTTTAAAAAGTAAATAAGACTTTACTATTTTATTGTCTCAGGAATGTCTTTCTCAGGAATCTGGAGACCATCTCTTTGAAATGCAATCATTAAGGAAGATAGTGCTTTGATCTCCCAGTCTGTGGACTGGTAAGAACCTAACTTCTATGAGTGCATCCCACCAAGTTGCTAATCTATCTCCTGTCATAAAGATATGAGAGGTTTATTTTTCCTGTGGATAAAGCCAGTTCACAAACACCCTAATTACTCCACAAAACCCTAGTTACTGAATGAATCTATGATAAAGTGTGTGTAATAAATGATACTCTGTCTTGTTACTTGAGGACTGGTTATTGTTTATGTTGAGACTAAGTAATTAATGGAATGTATCTGCCTGAGTATATAAAAAGGTAAGATTTATTTCTGTCTTTGAAATCTCTTAGAGGATTGCCAGTGATGTGCCTAACATTCTGGTTCAATGTTTATTCAATAATAAAACTGTTTTCTACCTATGTGGACTTTTTTTTTTTTGACTCAATTTTCTGAGTTTACAGGATATTTTGTTTTTAGTTATATTTCCCCCAAAATAACATAGTTTTAGGGCTAGTTGAAAGATACAACCAAATGGAATGAGATGGCTTTGGTTGACCTGGATACATTTAATTATATTGTAGGTGGTAGCTGTCAATGAAAAAATTTTTCCTGCCATATCAGTAAACAAAGGCTGTTGCAGCCATCAAGCCACCACAATACAGCTGCCCTAATGGTAAGCCCTGAGGGAACTCAGGATAGAAACATGATGCCTGTCATTTAGCAGTCAACTGCTGCAGCCACCCCTGATAGTGCACCCTGAGGAGACCCAGGATAAGAAAGCACAGGATACTGACCCAGATAGCTGAGGTGCCTATCACATGAATGATTTCAGTGAGCTCAGACACTTGCATCTTTCCATATATAGAAAAGGGCTAAATTCCTTAATTTGAGATATCTGGTTTTCCTTAATTAACAGTAATCTTTATGTTCTGACTACCTGGTCTTTGTTACAAAAACTCCTACATACCCTGGATCCTCCCTTACCTCTTTGGAACAGTTTCTCAGAGCTATCTGAGATGCTGTATCCCAGGCTTAAGTCCTCAGTTTTGTCCACCAAATAAAATATAATTTTCAACATTTAGGTTATGCATTTTTTCAGCTGATATAGCAAAGGAAATGATATTAAAATATTAGCAGAATGAGGGTTTGAGGTATCAAAAAGCAAGAGGCTGGAATACAATTTGAAAGCATTATTGATCAGAAGGGAAGAATGATAACTGTTCTCATTGAAATATTGCTTTAATGGTACTGTTTTCTTTATCTTGTCTCTCTTGATGTGAGATACAGATTTTATAACCTGTTGTGGTCATTTAAGACTGCTTTGTTTTGAATAATAGCATTTCAAACAACAAAGTCCTATCAGAGGACATGTATTAAGAAAAAGTCTTGAGAAAATATTGAAAACATAGATTAAAGACGTTTAATACATGAAATTGTTTAGTTCAACAACAAAATTTTACTGGTTAAGAAAACTGGTGTCTAACACAGTGCTGGGAACATATTTCATGCTAAAATCATTCTCCTGTATTTAAAATATGCTTTGGCATTTCCATTCTAAATACAAAGTAAAGCATAAGTGGGGAAGCATAAGTTGGAATGATTCAAATAAGTATTACAACACTAAAGCAGCCTCCTTTGCACTCTCTTGTGAGGACACCTCTTGTGTCTTGTTGGTTTGAGTCACTGTTAATATCCTACTTGTCAATAGACTTATAAAGGATGAATCCTTTAAATTGGAAAAAAATTCTAAATTAGTAAATATTTAGAGAGCTCTCATCATAGACAGTTGCTTTATTTGGTACCTGTAGAAAGATTTAGTTAAAAAGTAGATACAAAGAAATATAATGGCTACCTTTAAGACTGTGTTTACCTTCCCCTTAATGGTTCTTACAGATACTAATAAAACCATTAAGCTAATTAGGTTAACAAATGAATAGAATAGGTTATTAAGGGGAAAGTCATGGGATTGGTCCCAGGAGGATGGAAATCTTTAGATACTTATTAAGAAATGAGATAAAATGTACATTGATGGGATTAAAACAAAGGTTTGATATAGCACTACCTAAGATTGGATGAGCCAAAAGAACCCTACATTGGTCTCCACCACATTAATGGACCCAGACAAGGCTGCTCTAATTATCCCAGTTTGGAGAAATTTGAAGGGCTGGAAAGGAAAAAATAAAGAAACAATACACTGAGAAAATGAATTACCAATTGCTTTGGGCAAGAGTTAGGTCAATTAATCAAGTTAAAGATTGATTAAAGGGCCTGGGTTCTTTGGCTTGACTATTCACTAGGGACCCCAAAACCTTTTATACAGGAATGGATAAAATGGATGTGGGATAAAAAGGAAGGAAAAGTTTCAGGGATTCCTCTGAGACTTGTTGATGGGGCCCTAAAAGATGCTAAGGTTAAATGTATAATAGTTGATGAAATTGAGATGAAGTTTATTAAAAAATTTATATGTTTGAACAGGCTTTATGTAAGATGGTTGCATCTCTTTTGCCTGATTATATTGTAGGGATAGACATTATATCTCAGTGGCGGATGCTTCCCCTGTCTGGTAATTTAAATCAGGGCATATGAATCTGCCCCTCAGGCAATGTTTATTAAGCATGCTAAGGGGAATATTGGTTCCCTTAGTGTTATCTGAGCCCATACAATGTGAGGTAAAAAACTGGGGGTTAATTTTCTGGGTCTAAAGAAACAATAATGAAGACTTTTACCCTTAGGGTAAGTTCGTCTAACTTATACATTCAGAAAGAGGGCGTTTGCTGAACTCCTTGTGCAAACTTTTTGAAAGAATGAAATATTGAACCCTGAAGTTCTAGAACATAAAAAACTTTTGATATCCATTTTAGTTGGAAATTCTCTTGCTGATATCAATAAGCAAATTAAAGAAAATGTAATTGGGCAGATCAGTCTTTTTATATCATTTAAGTGGCAGTCCAGTTCTTTGGGGAATTAAAAGTGAGTGACGTTGTCTTGTAAACTCTACAATTCAGAAATGTAAATATAGCCAACGAGCTGAGACTGAGTGTAATTAAATCAATCAGGTAGAACCTAAAACAAAACAAAGCAAACAAACAAAAAAAAAAGAGGGAAAAAAGGCCTTTTAAAAAGTACAAACTTCTGGAAGCCTCCCTCACCCAAAATCTAATTCACAAAAGACTCTGTTTAGTGGGCTTGCAAGTAAGCACTCATGAATTAAATATTTTTAAATGTAGTAAAAACTAAACCAAATAATTTTCAAGTTCATATGATCTAAGATTGATCTTTAGTAAATAAAAGCAAAGTTGAAGTTGTTGATTTTATGTTTTTAGAGTTATCAACAATAAATTAAAAACTTGTATTCTACCTGGATTTACTGTGAAATAAGCTCATGTTATCTCTGTTTAAACGTTTGTCAGCAAGAAAAATTGCTTGGAATGATGGTTTGCTTTGTCTAGTGTCTCAGGAAATTTTCACGGTTAACCTAGACATCATAGTTGGGAACTAGTAAAGTAAATAAGTGTAAATGGTATGAGAGTTTTTTAGGTGAACTCACCAAGAATAATTATGTTTTATGGTATGTCTATTTAAAAATAGTTTTTCCAATGCAAATCAAAACTACAATGAGGTATCACCTCACACCAGTCAGAATGGCCATCATCAAAAAATCTACAAACAATAAATTCTGGAGAAGGTGTGGAGAAAAGGGAACCCTCTTGAACTGTTGGTACGAATGTAAATTGATACAGCCACTTTGGAAAACAGTATGGAGGTTCCTTAAAAAACTAAAAATAGAACTACCATAGGGCCCAGCAATCCCACTACAGAGCATATACCCTGAGAAAGGCATAATTCAAAAAGAGTCATGTACCACAATGTTCATTGCAGCTGTATTTACAATAGCCAGGACGTGGAAGCAACCTAAGTGTCCATCAACAGATGAATGGATAAAGATGTGGCACATATATACAATGGAATATCACTCAGCCATAAAAAGAAACAAAATTGAGTTATTTGTAGTGAGGTGGATGGACCTAGAGTCTGTCATAGAGAGTGAAGTTAGTCAGAAAGAGAAAAACAAATACCGTATGCTAACACATATATATGGAATCTAAAAAAAAAAGGTTCTGAAGAACCTAGGGGCAGGACAGGAATAAATATGCAGATGTAGAAAATGGATTTGAGGACACGGGGAGGGGTAAGGTTAAGCTGGGACAAAGTGAGAGAGTGGCATAGATTTATATATACTACCAAATGTAAAATAGATAACTAGTGGGAAGCAGCCGCATAGCACAGGGCAACCAGCTCAGTGTGTTGTGACCACCTAGAGGGGTGGGATAGGGAGGGTGGGAGGGAGAAGAAAGAGGTAGGAGATATGGGGATGTATGTATATGTATAGCTGATTCACTTTGTTATACAGCAGAAAGTAAAACACCACTGTAAAGCAATTATACTCCAATAAAAATGTTTTTAAAAAATAGTTTCTCCAAACCTTTTTGGTAACTTGAAACTTTAGAATTTTGCTAAATTAAATTAAAAGATGAAAATTTATTGAATATCTAGATCATTACCAAATAAAATAAAATGCCAAAACATTTTTCCTGAACATAGGCTTCCTTTTACACAGAATCTAAAGATATTTAGAGCTATTATTAAATATGTTTTGTGCCACACTGAGAAATTTTCAATGCCACTTTTTAGAAATTATAAATAGTATTTATATTTCCAATCTACAGAATGCTAATGTAAAAGACACTTCATAATTGCTACTTCTTAGTTTTCACTAGAAATTAACATTTTTAGAGGTTAAGAATTCTAATTAACATATACAATTAAAACTAAAATTGCTAAAATTAATAAGAAAAGTATATGTATCAAGAAAAAAGCAAGGTATAAGAAATGGAAATGCAGTTTGTTAAGGGGAAAGAAAGTAATTTTTGTCCTAGAAAAAGAGAAAGAGAAAGCATAGGACAAAATCTGAAGGTTAAAAAATTATAAAAGGCTTATGGAAAAGGGACCCTGATAAAAGAGTTTTATGTATGGTTAGGACTGGCCAAGATTAGAATGAAATTCTTAAAATTGGATATGTTCTGGTATAATGTTATCAGTAATATTATAGTTATCTTAAAATGCTATATGTTGCAGAAATAATCAAATTTCTTTGTCAATCACATTGTGATCAGGTCTTTAACCATGCCATTTTAAGTCTTTTATTATTTAGAGACAGTTATTGATTTACTCTGATGATTTATAGAAATGAAGATCTTTAAGCAGATTTATAGAAAGGACTTTTTGACAAATATAGTTTTCTGATAATTTTAGATAATATCACTGAGGTGGAAAAGAAACTAATGGAAAACCCGATGGCTTCATAAACTGCTAACAAAGATCAAGATCAAAATTAATTTATTATATGGAACTGAATGAACTGATGAATATGTTTTATAATTCTTATGACTTTTTGTTCAAAATATTACTGGCTTTTAATCTTTGTTTTCCTGATATGAGGAAACCTTTCCTCTTAGGTTAACTATGACCTGTAGCAAGTTGATAAAGTATACATTTGTAAATGAAGATGAAATATTCATCTTTTCCTCTCTACCTAATCTCTCTAGAATTTGACTTCTTCAGCTGTATCCTCTCTGGATTTGGTGGTTTATTATGATCCAGACTGCAACTAGTTAAACTAATCAATGTTTTAATTTGTTCTGTTTTTGTTTTGAAATTGTTTATGCTTCATTTTTCTTGATTCTGTATTATGTCCTTTTAATGCTACTAGCTATATTATTTAGATCCTGTCTATTTTATAAAATTGTTGTTTCTTGCATTATCTGCATTACCAAATGTGTGACCAGGTCTCTGACAAAATTAATGATGATTAAAGTCTTGAGACAACTGATCACTTATATAAATATGTAGAACTAATTATAATAGTGCAACTATAGATATGAGAAGAAGCAAAAAGGAAGAAACATTTCCTGGATCATTGTGGATTAGTAAGACAGATGATTCAAAAAATTTTAGGTTATTAATAGAGCTTAATACAAATATAGCACATGAATGGCCTATCAATTAAATACTCACCTGACCTAGGAATGAGACTCCCTAGCACCATGGGACAAATTGGTCATTAAATGCCTCTTAAACCTTGGTTGAATTTATGACCCAAAGAGGGGAGACTGTGAATTAAAAGTATAACTCATCACCCAGTTATACAAAGGTTACGTCACAATCCACTGCAATCACCCACTGACAATGTGCTCTGAGGAGAATTTGGGATGAAAAAATAGGATGAGGCATTCTGTGCTTTGGAGAAATGGGTCCCTAGATAGTTAGGATGCATATCTCAGAAAGAGTTTCAATGACCCCAGATTCTTGCATCTTCTGCTACATAGAAAAGCACTAAAATCTTTAACTCTTGATGCCTCTTCTTTGTGAGTAGCAGTAATCTTTTACCAAGATGTATGCTTGACTGCATGTATTTCCTAGCCAAAAATATATATATATATATATATATATATATA
>NW_020174072.1:427259-460351 GCF_003031525.2 Neophocaena asiaeorientalis asiaeorientalis | reverse complement strand
GTTTCTCCTCTACCTCTTCAGAGCAATTTACTTAGAGCTACTAAGTTTCTGTCTTCTGGGCTATAGTCCTCACTAAGACCCTGAATAAAACTTAAATTCCCAAATCTCATGTTGTGTGTTTTTCTTTAAGCTGACAGAGGGTACCAGGTTACTCAGTCTTTGAAAAAGAAGACACATTGGATATCTTTAGTTTCATTTGGTATCTATACCTAGACCACCAGGAAAATTTGGCTTACTTTGCACTGTGAAATATGCTAAAAAGAATAAAGTACTTTCTACGTCAGAGTAGTGAGATGAGTAGATCTATATCATTAAATATTTCATATATGCATAGCATTATTTGGCATTCTCATAAATAAAATGAGAAAAGTTAATTTCCTTTATTTTGGTTTTTTGAACTTGCTATTTTTGTTCCTCATTTATATAAACTGTCAATTTATGTTTTTGTCATAGCTCAATCCAACATTTCTAAATTGTAACATCTGTGTTGTTGTTGGTAGGTTTTTTTATTGCCTGTGTGGTTGTTATTATTTTTGTCCTTAAATCAAAGCCCCAGGATTGTATTCTTCTGAGCTAAACCCAAACTGTCTTATTATTTCTGAAAAGGTGCTCACTCTCTTTGAATACTCCTCTTCAAGCCACCAATTAGAAAAAAAGAAATGCCATGATAACAAGATAGCATATTGTTCTCTTACCTTGCTTTGAAGACTGCTTTAGAGTTTCTGTCCAGGATTGAGGTAAAGATAACATGAATTTATGTCATTTAAATTAATGCTGACTTAAAATACATATATTAGTCTGCTGGCTGTTAGAAATAAACAGTATTTTCTCAATTAATTTTACTTTTCTAATAGACTTAAATATTTTAACCGAACTTACTATTGTAATAAAATGGAAGAAAACTGTGGGCTTACTTATGCTGTGGACCCCAGGTTTTTGTGAGTCCCTCTGTGACTGTCATCTTTCTTTACATTGAGGGGGACCCACTATTTTCCCTTGTTGAAAAAATTATTTTTCTAATTCAACCACACCTAATATTTCTGGCTGTCTGTGCACAGCTCCTGAGACATGTCAAGACCTCTTGCAAGCACTTAACTTGTAGATGAGGTTAGCCACAAATCTAAATGTTGTGGCCCACTGGGTCTCACCATGAAAAACCTGGAGTCTCTCAAATCCCAATTTTCTACCTGGAAGGATTAGGACAAAAAAACCTGAAGAGCTCAGAACTTGGAATAAGCCAAGTTCCATTGGAGAGAAGTTTACCAGAGATCTCAGAGTGACCAAGGGGCAGTGAACCCACAGGGTTCTGTGGGTACCTTCTCCTGACTCTAAGAGGCCTCCCAGAATCTTCACAGCTGTTCTTGAGTTGCCAAAACTATGAAATGACAAAACTAAAACAATCTAATAATGAGTTTGATGTCATCTAGTCAAGGAAAAACAATCCACGAAATAGGGGAGTACAGTGTCTCACGAAATAGGGGAGTACAGTGGAGACTCTTCCTGAGGGATTCTGGGCAAGAGCAAGTTTTATGGAGCTTTAGAAGCAGCAATGTGGAAACATCACAAGATTGGCTAGATGGTTAGGGATTTCCTTATAAGGCTAGTAGGTTTTATTTTCTAGGGTAAGTTAAGCTAGCTAAAGTTGAGATAGAGGACTGTAATTGGAGTAAGTTAGGTTTCCTTGACAGGTGTTTCTTATAAGTGCAGGTTTAGGTTTAGAATGGTGACATGGGCCAGGACACTGGAAGTGGCCTCCATTTTGTAGGTCTCAATATACAAATTAACTTTATCAAAACATACGAATTCTATTTTGAATTTATCATAAATCAAATTAAGGAGTAAACTATAATGTAAATTCATCTATTTATATCAAAATAATGTTTTTTTTAATTTATTTTATTTTATTATTTTATTTTTTTGCAGTACGCAGGCCTCTCACTGTTGTGGCCTCTCCCTTTGCGGAGCAGAGGCTCTGGACGCACAGGCTCAGAGGCCATGGCTCACAAGCGCAGCCACTCCACGGCATGTGGGATCTTCCCGGACCAGGGCACGAACCTGTGTCCCCTGCATCGGCAGGTGGACTCTCAACCACTGCACCTCCAGGGAAGCCCAAAATAATGTTTTTATAAACATTATATTTTCAGATTTTTACAACAAGTTTATAAGTTCTTGTTTTTTAGATATTTATTTTAGGTGAAGTTACATAATATATTTTAATGGTCAGATATTATCAATTAACAAACATTATTTTTATTAATCTGTCATGCTTTCTCAAATTTTCTAGTTACAACCTTCAATACATTATCAAAGATTAAATGTTGAGAACTGAAACAAACACACATTTCTGTTTCTGGGCTAATCAATACTAATATCACCCAAAAATAATATAGCAATTTGCTTCAAGGAATACTTACTACTGAAAGATAAGAATTATCTTTACAAAGATAATTATCTAAACAATTTACAAAGAATTATCTAAACAAATTAAAAAGTCAGCTTTTAAAAACTAACACCTTACTCATGAATCCTCAGTTTAAAAACCCTTATTTTACTCTGCCTACTAAACCAATACTTAACTTTATAAATTGTACACATTCCCAGATAGTTTTCCACTTTGAAAGATCCTTTTAAAGTCACCCTATGTAGATCCTAAGATTGTATAAATATTCTCTTCAGATTTCTCTCTTTCATACCAATATCAAAGTTGTGTCAATGTGACATTCTCCCTTACATCAGTAAGTCTAGTAAACTTAAATTTGCTTAATCAGTATGTATTTTGGGGGGACTTTTAGAGAAGTAAACTTTTGATAATAGTTTTAAAATAAGTTAAATATTTTTATTTAAATGGACTCTCCTGCCCCCAAAAAACCCTACAAATCCTCAAAATATATATATATATATATATATATATATATATATATATGTATATAAAATATATCTGCAACTCATCTGAAGACTCTAGAGAGTGACTAAAAACAAACATATTCTGGAAGGGTTCAACACTGGAAGAAGAGAATGGCAATAGGTGAGTTTCCCATTTTTATGATTTTAGATTGAAAACAGACCCCAGTTCACACCATGTAGGGTTGGAAAACTGATATAAATATTCTCATCTTATAGACTTAATGAACCAGAAGATGCATTTCAGGAAATTTACAGTACATTAAAAGTGTGGAGAGAAATCTTGAAAAGCATACTTCAGAGAGAGAAAGCGTCAAATTCCGTGTCTAATCTCTTCCTACATTTCTAGTTAATCTCTGTAATATGAATATTCAGGACTGATGACAGTCATCTCCAACTAAGCATAAAGGCTGAACTGAAAATTCAGCTGCTTCCCACAGCAGCAAACATAGGATTTGCAGTTTGGGAAAGTAAACTTCCTGATAAAAAAATAATAATAATAATAATGTTTCTTTAAAATAATATAACACTTTCTGACTTACTTCACTGTATGACAGACTCTACATCCATTCACCTCAGTACAAATAAATTAATTTCATTTCTTTTTATGCCTAGTAATATTCCATTGTATATATGTGCTACATCTTCTTTACCTATTCATCTGTCGATGGACACTTAGATGCTTCCATGTCCTGGTTTTTGTAAAGAGTGCTGCAATGAACACTGTAGTACATGACTCTTTTTGAGTTATGGTTTTCCCTGTGCTAACACATATACATGGAATCTAAAAAAAAAAAAAAAAAGAGAAAAATTGTTCTGATGAATCTAGGGGCAGGACAGGAATAAAGACACAGATGTAGAGAATGAACTTGAGGACATGGGGAGGGAGAAGTTTAAGCTAGGATGAAGTGAGAGAGTAGCATTGACATATATACACTGCTAAATATAAAATAGATAGCTAGTGGGAAGCAGCTGCATCACACTGGGGGATCAGCTTGGTGTTTTGTGACCACCTAGAGGGGTGAGATAGGGAGGGTAGGAGGGAGACACAAGAGGGAGGGGATATGGGAATATATGTATACATATAGCTAATTCACTTTGTTACATAGCAGAAATTAACACAATGTTGTAAAGCAATTATACTCCAAAAAAGATGTTAAAAAAAAGAATATAAAACAATACAGGTTCTCTTCTATGTACAGTTCATAATTTCAGGATACTAACCAAAATTATTCTATATAAGAAGAAAAGAAAAATATTACTGATAATAAAGAAAAAAATGGCAACAGATGGAAATTGACATTGAGATGACCCAGATTTTGGAAACTGCAAAGATTTTAAAGTTATCATAATAATGGTCAAGGACATAACATATATTAGTAATAAGAGAAACATGTAGGAATTTCAATGAAAAATCAAAAAAAAAAAAAGGAAACCTAAAATAGAGACTGAAAACAGAAAGAAAAATATCATGTAGAACAATGTCAATTTCTAATATGCATGTAATTCGAGTTATAGAAAGCAAGAGGAAGAATGTAGCAGAAAGAAAATTATTTTAAGAAATAAGTAAAACTGCCTGAAAATTTCCCAAAATTAGTGAAAGACATAAATTTATAGATTCAGAAGTCTCAATAAACCCTGAGCATGATGAACAAAATAATTTAGACACAGAGTCAAATAGCTACAACTTTAAACTGAAGGCAAAATTATATTCCATACAGGGCAATAATGTTTCAAATTACTTTGACTCTTCATCATAAACAATAGAAACCAGAAGATATTGAACCAATACTTTAATGTGCTGGTGAGAAAAAAAAAAAGCCAACTCAGGACTCCATATATTAAATTATTATAACCTCTAGTTCTCTCAGATCTCTTATGTTCCCTAAATCTCTACCCTTTCAAATAATTATCCTGACTCATTTGAAATTGAAAGCATATCCGGTATTTAATCTTGAACCAACCATTTGTGATGAAACCATCTGACTGCAATAAAACAGGTAGGTTTGGAATTGTCTTTTAATGGTGGTTGTTTCCACTTGCCACACATCAACAACTCTCTCCCATGTGGGGTTCGCATTGGTGTCAAAAATCAAACAAAAAGTCGATATAGTTTTTTAAAATAAAATTTTCCATATATATGTTTACTGTGAAAAACTAACATGGAATAAAGGACATTATGATAATAATTAGGAATTTTCTCATCATTTTCTAGAACATTATGAACATCAAGATAAAACAAAGAAGCAGAAACACATTATTCATTAAAAGTCACAGACTATTAACTGTTATCAATATTGATTCCAAAACTCTCCAAAACATGGTTTTCAAACTTGAGTTTACTAAGAGTAATGTAAAGACAATTAAAAATTGACAAATAAATGTTTGTCATGAAAAAAGCCTTGTTTTTTTTCTCTGTTTTGTGCAATGATTGGTAAGTTAAAATATACAATTACATTCAAATTGAAATTAACTGTATCAATAAATAGAATACTGGGCAACAAGTATAAAGTTAAGCTCTTGGTTCACATCTAATTTTATAAACATTATTTATAAGTTTCAGTTCATGTGAGGTGATGTAAAAATTACTTATGTGATGCCATTTAGGGTATACTTTACCAAAAGAATCCATTTCTTTCTCTTTTTTTTAATGGTAAGAACACAATATGAAACGTACACTTTTAACAAATCTTGAAGTGCTTAATACAATATTGTTAACTATAGGCATTATGTTGTCAACAGCTCTCTAGAACTCAATTACCTAACAAAACTGAAACTTTATACACAGTGAATAAGAACTCCCTATTCTTCCACCTCTCAGCCCTGAGCAACCGTTATTGTATTCTCTGCTTCTATGAGCTTAACTATTTTAGGTACCTCACATAAATGGTATCCTGCAATATTTGTCTTTCTGTGACTGACTTATTTCATTTAACATAAAGTAAATCTGGGTTCATTCGTGTTGTCAAAAGTGGAAGAATTTCCTTCTTCTTAAAGGCTGAATAATATTTCATTGTATATACATACAATATTTTCTTTACCTTTTTATCTGTTGATGAGCTCATGGGGTGTTTTCATACATTAGCTATTGTACATAGTGCTTCAGTGAAAATGGGAGTGCAGTGATTGCTGGATCACATAGTAGTTCTATTTGTAATTTTTTGAGGAATCCCCATACTGTTTTATAGTGGCTTCTGAATTTTTAGTCTCACTAACAGTCTGCAAGTGTTCCAATTTCTCCACAACATTTCTAACACACTTTTTATTGGTTTTATTTGTTTCGTTTTTAGTAATAACCATCCTAAAATATGTGGGGTGAAGTCCCACTGTAGTTTTTTTTTGTAGTCCCCTGATAATGACGTTGAGCATCTTTTCATACAACAATTTTCAATTTGTATGTCTTCTTTGAGAAATGTCTATTTAAGTCCTTTGCCTATTTTTAATAGTTATTTTATTTTTAAATACTATTTATTTTTGCTACTGAGTTATAGGAGACCCTTATATATCTTGGAAATTAACCACTTATCAGATATAGTTTGAAAAGATTTCTCCCCTTCCCCAGGTTTTTTTTTCATTCTTTTGCTTGTCTCCTTTTCTGTGCAGAAGTTTCTTAGTTTGAGATAGTCTCACCACTTTTATTTACTGTGCTTTTGGTGTCATATCCAAGAGAGCATTGCCAAGACCAATGTCAAGATGTTTTTCCTCTATGTTTTCTTCTAAAAGTTTTACAGTTTGAAATCTTACATTTAAGTATTTAATCCATTTTGAGTTGAGTTTTGTGTATGACATAAGGTAGGGGTACAATTTTAATTTTTGCATGTGGATATCTTATTTTCTCAACACTATTGGTTAGAGACTATTCTTCCCCACACTGTGTGCTTTATTACCTTGATTGTGGTGATGGTATCACAGGGGTTTGCATATGTCCAAACTTATCAAATTGGACACCTTAAATATGTGTAATTCTTCGTATATCAATTATACATCAAAAAAGCTGTTTAAAAAGGAAAAAATACCGATTCTTATTTTTTAAACACATACCCATTCCAAACAGACTTTTATAATTTTTAATAGAGAAAATAAAATTTAATATCAGTGGAAGAGAGAGAGTTAGATTTGAGTACACATCACAGAAAATAACATAGGAAATTAGAGAATGGATTCTGTATTTGAAACACTTTCCCTAAGTTTATTGTGAAAATTTACTACCTAAGTTTACTGTCAAATTTTACTACTTTATAAATAGCAGCCACAGCCTTCCTCTACAACCCTGTCATATCTCATAAACTTGGCTGAGTGAATTGAGTAGATGGGGAAACTCCAAGGAAATATCAGTTACTTCAGGAAGTGGAGTCAGAGATTCAGGAGAGTCCACCCATGAATACTTTCCCAAAGCCCCAACTTTCTGTAGGTAGGAACCCAAATACTGAAGGTGCTAATAAATGAGCTTCTGTCTCCATTTTAGAACTTAAAGCTTCTCTGAGATATTTTTCAATATAGATATAAAAACAATAGTGTCCTGGCTAAATTCCAGCCCAAAAATTACACACAACCTCTCCAAATCCTTCATGATCTCAAAAGTGGATATAAAATGTTAAAGGCTGTTTCTCTTAATGCTTGCCAATAGTTCAGCTACTGCTCTCATACTGGAACAAGCAAGCAAAACTCTTTAAGTACACAATGATGGTGAGCTTATAAACAAACACAAGTTCTGACTCCAGACTCTAAATAAAAAATAAAAATAGACATTCTGAACAGACTAACTAGTAGTGAAATTATATTTTTAATTAAAAAAAAAAAACTAGAGTTCTGGCAGAGAGCGCGGTGAGAAGCAGATCGCGGCCTTCTAGCCCGGGGCCCTCTAGGCCCTCCGGCCTCTGGTCGGCAGGTGAACTGGGGGCCCCCCGGGACAGGCTCAGGCTGTGTCTTGCCGAGCCCCAGAGCCCTCGCCGCAGCTGCCCACTGGCAGGGCCTGAGCCTGGAAGCAGCAACGAACTGCTCCCCCACTCCCACCTCCGCGACCTAATGGCAGCGGCCCCTCGGAGCCCAGATCCCGCCCACCGCCGGGTCTCTTGACCCTACGCTGCAGGGGTTAGGCGAAGCCTCTGGCAGGCCACGGAGGATGTGGTGCCTTTGGGCGTCGGGTGTGGCAGGGGGAGAAGAATGGAGGCCACTGGAACGCTGCGGAGGGCCGTTAGAGCCTCGAGGGCCCGGGAAGGGGGGTCTACGTGGACGCCAGCTCAGCCACCCTTAGGCCTTGGAGCCCACGTGGATTCGGGACCTGAGGTGACCTCTCTGCTCCAGTTGGACGAGACCTTACCTCGTCCAGACAACGACGGACAAAGGCCTTAACAGGCCCGGAAGGTGAGCGGAGACCTGGTTGACGATGGATGGAACGTTAGTGGGTCATCGGGCGGTTGGTCATCGTTCTACCAAGACCTTGATGTCGGAAGATCGAAATGGTAGAATAACGTACCACATGCGACCAATAGGAAGTGCCTGCCACCCTTTGGGATGATTTACTGGCCGTTTATAGAAGGCCTGTGTATATAATATGAAAAAGCTGCTCTCAACTTTCCCCTCAACCTTTCGAAAGAAAACTTTTCGCTACATATAGGTCTTCTAGATGTGAAGAGGTTGCCAACGTATGATAGAGTTAAAGTAACATGTCTTGTAAATGCCCATTTGTTTCTTTAAGAAAACCGTAGAAAAGAAAGGTCTTCTGGAAATGACTTTTCGAAATGGAGTTGTTTGACCGCCTCTAGAGGCAACATCAGGAGCCACAGAGGTCCACGTTTGTTCAGTGGGTTAGACATGGAATGGAAGACGTTGAGGAGGAAGAAAAGAAGGTTCTGTGCCAGACTGGTCACAGTTAGGAGACATTTGCATATTAGAACCATTGGTTTGTGTGTGCATTTTACTCCTTACTACTGTATGTGTAGTTGACAATAAGTACTTTTTTGAAATATCTAGTCTTTCTAGATCTTCTGAAGTGCCTGATATATGTTCAAGGTAGAAGTAGTAAAAAGACATTTTGTAAATATCTTTTTGTTAAAATTCGTATGAAATGTTGTTTTTTTGGGGGGAGGGGTGGCCAAACCACCTTTCTGAACAGTACACAGTATGCACTGTGTTTGTGCACTGGTTCAAGGTCGCGGGGAGGAGAAGGAAGTGCAAAGAGCTCTGTGCCAGTGTGTTTATAGTGAGGCAAGATTAACCATTGTCTTTTTTATGTTCCTGCATTTTGTTTCACTTTGCTGTGTATATAGTGTATATAATGAACAAATGAGTCCTAATTTACAACATCTAGTCTTTCTAGATGTTAAAGAAGTTGCCAGTGTATGACAAAAATAGAGTTAGTAAATAATACATTTTGTACATTTTGTGTTAAAATTTCTAGGAAAGATTGTCTTCTGAAAATTTGAACATTATAGCCCTCTGGGTTGGTGGAGGGGGGAGAGAGAGAAGGGGGTTGGTCTTAGAATGGCTAGAATACTGGTATTTTGAAGACAGTTTCAGATTATAACTGTTACATGTGTGCAGTTCATTCAGTACTGCTCTGTATATAGTGGACAAATTAAGTCCTTATTTGAAACATCTAGTCCATCTAGATGTTTAGAAGTGCCCAACGTATGTTAAATGTAGAGGTGGTAAAATATCACTTTGTAAATATCTGTTTGCTAAAATTCACAGGAAGTAATGTCTCTGGGAATGTTAAATGTTAAACCACCTCTCTGAGCAGTATACTATTGTCTATACTTGTTCAGTGGTTTGGAGGAGGGAAGGAAAGAATTGCAAAAGGTAATATGCTAGCGTGTTCATACCTGGACATTTTCAGACAAAGCCATTTTTTGTATGTTCATTTTGTTTTGCTGTGTATATACTGTATATAATGGACAAATTGAGTCCTAGTTTTGCAACATCTAGTCTCTAGACATTAAAGGGGTTGCCAGTGTATGACAAAGTAGTAAAATTAGCACATTTTGTATACTTTATTGAAATTCATAGGAAAGCTTGTCTTCTGTAAATGATTTTTGGATATGAATTTGTTCAACCACCTCTAAGCATTACATATGCATGTGCTTGTCCACTGGATTGGCGGTGGAGAGAAGGAAGTGAGCGAGGAAATGGTTCAGGCCAAAATGGTCATATTTAGAAGATACCTCAGATTATAACCATTGTTACGTGTGTGCAATTTTATTTAACAGTGCCGTGTACATAGTGGACAAGTAAGTTCTTATATGAAATATCTATTCTTTCTAGATGTTTAGAAGTGCTTGATGTATTTAAAAGTAATTTTAGTAGAATAATGCTTCTTGTAAATAGCTTTTAAAAACTGATGGGAAATACTGTCTTTGGAAATGGAATTGTTAAACCTCCTCTCTGAACAGTATACTCTGCTTGTTCATTGGGTTTAGGGAGGTGGGAGGGAAGATTGCAAAAGATGTTTTGCTAGCAGGTACTAGAACATTTCAACTTATCCATTGCTCTATATGTTACATGCATTTTGTTTAACTTTACTGTATATATTTTGTATATACTGGACCAATGGGTCCCAATTTTATAATATCTAGTCTCTAGATATTAAAGAAATTGCCAATGTATGACAAAAGTAGAGTTAGTAAACTAACACATTTTGTACACTTTGTGTTAAAATTCATTGAAAGGTCATCTTCTGAAAAGGGCCTTTGGAAGTGAAATTGTAAATCACATCTAAGTGACACCTGTGCCTGTACTTGCCCAATGTTGGATGGATGGCAGAAAGGAGGTACTGGGAGAAATGAAGTGTTCTAGATTAGAATGTTCCTATGTAGAAGACACTTTCAGATCTAACCATTGTTACATGTGTGTAGTTTATTCAACACTACTGTGTATATAGTGGACAAACTTAAGTCCTTATTTGAAACATCTAGTCTTTCTAGATGTTTAGAAGTGCACAAAGTATGTTAAAAGTAGAGGTAGTGAAGTAACATATTTTGTAGATATATCCTTTTGTTAAAATTCATATGAAATACTGTCTTTTAGAAATGGAGTGATCAAAATGATCAAACCACCTCTCTGAGCAGTACACATTATTTTATTTGTGCTGGTTCAGGGGGAAAGAAGAAAGTGTAAAGGGCTTTATACCAAGACTAACCATTGTCTGGTGTGTCTCTGCATTTTGTTTTACTTGGCTGTGTACATAGTGTACATAAAAGACAGAGGGTCCAAATTTACAACATCTAGTCTTCCTAGATGTTAAAGAGGTTGCCAGTGTATGACAAAAATAGCCGATAAATACATTGTGTACACTTTGTGTTAAAATTCATAGGAAAGACTTCTGAAAACAACTGGAGGAAGTAAAATTGTTAAAATCCCCTCTAAGCATTACAGATGCTTATTATTCTTGTCCACTGGGTTTATAGAGATGAGAAGGGGAAGCTTCTAGGCCAGAGTGTTCCTGTTTAGGAGACACTTTGTGACTATAGACTTTGTGTGCAGTTTCTTCAGTGCTACTACATGTATACATAGTGGACAAACTTAAATCTGTATTTGAAACATCTAACTTTTCGAGATGTGTAAAAGTTCACAACATATGTTGAAAATAGAGAGTTAAAAGTAACACCTTTTAAGTATTTTTTTTCTGTTAATTCATAGGAATGGTTTTATTGGGGGAGTGGAAATTGTTAAACTTGAGTCTTGGAGAGTAAGCTGACTATTCATTGGGTGGTGGGGAGGCGGGGAGCGGACAGGGAAGTACAGAGAAGGGATCTGTGCCCATGAGTCTTTAGACAAGTTCAGATTGTCTAACCATTGTTCTATTTGTGTGTTTTAGTTAATATTGCTGTGTATTAAAGAATAAGCAAGTCCTAATGCCCAAAGTATATTAAAAGTCAAATAACCCCTTAATAAATGCCTTTTTGTTGGATTTTAGGAAGGGCTGTGTCTTCTGGGAGCGTCTATGTTAATCCACCTCTTGGAGCTAGATATAGTCCTGTACATAGTTGCTGATATGTTGGAGGAGGGGTAAGAGGAAGGGTGAAGGGAAGGGCTCTTAGCTAATATCTCCATATCTAGAAGACAGTTTTAGGTTATAACCATAGGTCTGAATGTGCATTTTTGTAAAGTACCAATGCTTATTATGGACAAGGTTCATTCATCATTTTGCAACATCTAGGCTTCTTAGGAGTCCTGAGGTGACAATGTATGATAAAAAGTAGATCTAGTGAATTAACCAATTTGTAAATATCTTTGTTATAATTGGTAAAAAAGTAGCATCTTGGACATGGAATTGTTAAACCATCTGAGAAATGTACACTAGGACTTGTTCATTAGGTTGGCAGCAGAGGGGCAGAAGGAAGTATAAAAGGGAGGGAAGTATGTGGATGTGTTCCTTTTTACATTTTAATGATAACCATTGATGTGTGTGCATCTCTTAGCTGTACTAATAGGAATATATTGTTAAGTAGTTCAGTGGAAACATACCTCCTTGCTAATACTTTAATACTTCAGATCAGATAATGAATCCTCTTAAAAGCATTATACTTTGGGTACTCTGTTGCTTTATGTCTCATTTTTAATTGTACATTAAGGGAATGTAGTATTTTAATCATAACTCTGCCAATATCTTTATCTAGAGGCCTGTTGCCATTTTTGTCTTTTCTGAAGTTTTTGTCGCCAAGAAAGGATTACATTTTTTTTCCTTCCAGATTGAGTTGGTGTAGTGTATTTTTGGTTATCAAAATACTCATAGCTTTGGGACTTTGAAATGGTAAATATTCATTAGGTGTGAAAAAGCATGATACATAACTGTATGATCTTAATTACATAGAAATGGATGCTTAGTTGTGCTTAAATACACAAACGAGACCTAGAAGGACACATCAAATGGTAAACTGCTTGTGATGATGGATGACTTTGTTATTTGCCTCTTGTGTTCTTTGCTTTCCTATTATGCACATGTTAACTTTTAAGAAATGTTATTTTGAAAACCTTAAAAAACAACAACAAAACTCTCAGCAAATGAAAGTACAGGACCAGATGGCTTCACATGGAAATTCTACCAAACATATGAAGAACAGCTAATAACTATCCTTCTCAAATTATTTTGAAAATAATAAAAAGATGGAACACTCCCAAGTACATTCTACGAGGCCAAAATTATCCTAATAGCAAAACCAAACAAAGAGAGTACAAAAAGATGAAAATTATAGGCCAATATCTGTGATGAGAACATGCAAAAATCCTCAAAAATATATTAGAAAATTGAACTGAGCAATATGTCAAAAGTATCATACACCATGATCAAGTGGGATTTATTCCAAAAATGCAATAATGGAGCAATATTTGCAAATCAATCAATGAGATACACAACATTAACAAAAAGAAAGATAAAAACCACATGATATTCTCAATAGACACAGAAAAAGCATTTGACAAATTTCAACATCAATTTATGATTAAAATCTCTCATCAAAATGAATTTAGAGAGAACATATCTCATATGTTCTCATAATAAAGTCCATTTATGACAAACCCACAGCCATCATCATACCCAACAGTGATAAGCTGAAAGTCTTTCCACTAAATTCAGGAACAGGACAAGAATGCCTACTCTCACCACTTCTATCTAGCGTAGTATTGGAAGTCCTAGACATAGCAATCAGACAAGGAAAAGAAATAAAAGACACCCAAACCAGAAGGGAAGAATTAAAACTGTCACCTTTTTGCAGATGACATACAATATATAGAAACCCTAAAATCCACACCAAAAAATATTAGAACTAATAAACAAATTCAGTAAAGTTGCAGGATAAAGATTAATATACAGAAATCTGTTGCTTTTCTCTACTCTAATAATAATGAACTATCAGAAAGAGAAGTGAGGTAAACAATTCCTTTTGCAATTACAACACAAAGAGTAAAATACCTAGGGATAAACTTAATCAACGAGGTGAATGACCAATACTGTGAAAAATATATGACATTGATAAAAAATTGAAGACAATATAAACAATTAGAAAAATATCCCATGTTCATGAATAGGAAGAATCAATATTGCTAAAATGCCCACACTATCCAAAACAATCTACAAATTTAATTTAATCTCTTTCAAAATACCCATGACATTTTTCACAACACTAGCACAAATAATTCTGAAATTTATAATGAACCACAAAAGACCCTGAATTGCCAAAACAATCTTGAGAAAAACAAAAAACAAGGTTGGAGGTATAACCTCTCAGACTTCAGACTATAGCACAAAGCTGCAGTAATCAAAGCAGTATCATACTGATGCATAGATCAAGGGAACAGAAGAGAGAGCCCAGAAATAAACACACACTCTTATGGTCAATTAATCTATGACAAAGGAGACAAGAATAATACATTGAAAGAAAGACAGTACCTTCAGTGAGTGGTGCAGGGAAAACTGGATAGCTATATGTAAAAGAATGAGGTTAGAACATTTACTCACACTGTATACAAAAATAAATTCAAAATGGATTAAAGACCTAAATGTGAGACCTGAAACCACAAAATTCCTAGAAGAGAACATAGGCAGAACACTCTTTGAAAAAATCATATCAATATTTTTATGGATCTGTCTTCTAAGGCAAAAGAAATAAAAGCAAAAAAAGAAAAAAAAACAACTGGGAACTAACTAAACTTAAAAGCTTCTGTGCATCAAAAGATACCATTGACAAAACAAAAAGATCACCTCCTGAAGGGAAGAAAATATCTGCAAATGATATGATCTATCAGGGGTTAATATCCAAAGTATTTAAACAGCTCAGACAATTCAATATAAAAACAAACAAACAAAACAACTAAATAATGGGGAGAAGACCTGAATAGACATTTTTTTCAAAGAAGATAAACAGATGGCCATCATGAAAAAATGCTCAACATTGCTAATCATCAGAGAAATGCAAATCAAAACCACAATGAGATATCCCCTCACACCTGTCAGAATGGCTAGCATCAAAAATTTACAAATAACAAATTTTGACGAGGATGTGGAGAAAGGGCAATTATAGTACACTCTTGGTGGGACTGCAAGTTGGTGCAGCCACTAAGGAAAACAACACAGAGTTTCCTCAAGAAACTAAAAATAGAGCTACCATATGATCTGGAAATTCTACTGCTCAGTATATATCTAAAGGAAAGAAAAAATGCTAGTTCAAAAATATACATACACCCCAATATTCATAGCAGCATTATTTACAGTAGCCATAATATGGAAGCAATCTAGGTGTCCATCAACAGATAACTGGATACAGAAGACTTGATATATATATATTCCATACACAATGGAATATTCCTCAGCCATCAAAAATAATAAAATTATTCCTTTTGCAAAAACATGGATGGAACCTATAGAATATTATGCTTAGTGAAATGTCAGACAGAAAAATATGAATACTCTACTTTATTACATTTATGTTGAATCAAAAAAATAATAAAAATAAACAAATGAATGTATATAACAAAATAGAAACAGACTCACAGATATAGAGAACAAACTAGTGGTTACCAGTGCAGAGAGGGAAGGGGCAAGGGGCAATATAGGAGTATAGGATCAAGAGACACAAACTACCATGCATAAAATAAATAAGCAACAAGCACAGAGAAATATAGCCATTATTTTGTAATAGATTTAAATGGAATATGAATTATAAAAATAGTGAATAACTATGTTGTACACCTGAAACTAGTATAATATTGTAAATCAACTACATTTCAATCAAATATGTTTAAAGTAAAAATGAAAGTAGAACAATGTGAAATTTATTATGATAACTTTTATAGTCATGCAGGTGTAAAACATAAGGAAGCCAAGAAAACAGAAATGATCAGATGTTAGGCATTAACCCAAGAAAAATACATGTTAATGAGCACAACTTTTAAATGTGGGTTTACGAACTCATCTGAGACAGTAGCAAGACAATTAACCCAAAAGTGTGAATTAGGCCAAGTAAATGGTGGTGGATTTGATTGAGGAGTTTAATAAATTATACCCAGTTAGACATATTCACATTTATTTTTAAAATTTTGCTATTTAAACAAAACAGGACTGCCACTGATTCTGGCTCAGAAGCCGCCAGTTTAAAACCATTGTTTTGACTAATTCTCCTCAGGTTAAGCTGTACAGTTTTGCTTTTGTTTTCCCTGTTACATCTTACACCTCTTTCTATTCATGTTACATATAACGTGAATATTTTTTTCTCTATGTGAATTCACCTTATAACAGTAGTAGTAACCTACTATATGCCAGGCAATAATCTAATCTTTACAATGAGACTGTGAGGTTACTCATTTTACCCCATTCTCCATGAAAGAAACAGGAAGGTTGAATCTAATAACTTGTCCAAAATTAAACAGCTAGAAAGTAGCAGGGCTGGTATTGGTTCAAGATATAGTGAAACTCTAATATATTTACAATTTATACATATTCATTTTGTTGTGAGAAAAAGGAGCTAAGTTGTATATGCTGAAAGCATCCCAGCAACTCTCTGAAATATAATGTAAAGAACTCTACAAAAAAATGGAAGGGGGAAGGTTCATATAATTGAAAAATAATGGACAAAGGACTTGATTCAAACAAAACTATATTCGAATTGCCAGCTGTGTGAGCTCTTCTGAGTTCCTTAAATATTTTTAACATAAATGTGCTCATCAGTGTTTAACAGTCCTGACTGGTTTGCAACAATTATGGTGAAATATGACAAATTGTAAATAAATGTGAAACCTGTCCAAGTATCCACCCACCAAAAGGGCAGGAAATTCCATAGTAGTTTCTTGTTTAGGTTAGAATAGACAATACCCATTAGACATTTATCTTGCAAGATGCCTGGTGTCTCAAACCATAGGTATCACATTTGTGCGGTTTTTTTGCCTTCACCCTTAAACCTCTGAAGCTTTACCATCTGCCTGGTGCTGTTTTGTGTTCTTGTGAAGTTTAATCTGCCCAACTCTCTTCTCAATAGGACAAAGTTTTATATCATAGTTCCTGAATAAAGGCTCCATTCTGTTTATGGTAAGCTTAACCTTGTGTTTTCTTAGGCTCAGGCCCCAGGGTCTTTTCTCATAGTGACCAGTCCATACCAGTATCCCTTTTCAGCCATTTATGCTCAATATTTGTTTACCTAAGAGTAACTACATTCCATTTCCTCTTCTCTGTCCAGAGGATATGCAAATAGCCCTTCTTTCTCTTTCTAACACAACTCTTCTTTGCTCCATTAAAAAGTGTTTAAACTTTGGACTCTACAAAACACCTGTTGATATTTCTCAGGCATTAGATGAATCAAAACTTGAGACACACAAAACTTTTTCTTCCTCATGGAAAGACGAAACATATCTATTTTGATACCTACTCATTTTGATGAGTATAAGTTGCCACTGAGAAACTTAAATAAAATAAGCTCCTACGCTAGCAAAACCAAAACAAAACAAACTAGAATACAAACTGAGTCATTAGTAAGTCTTCAGTAAGCCTTCAATATCTAATTGGCTTGATATTCTTCCATATATATTCCCTACTGAGATAATAGAGCATATTTCATACAGCCAATTGAGAAATCAAATAAATGATGTAATATGTACAACCATTTAGAGAACTTTATGTTACATCATGGTAAATGGTAGGTGTTATTGATGTACAAACATAGCTTTGGAAAAAAGGTAAAATGGCCTAGAGATAAATTAACCTATGAAGAAAGAAAGGAAATGATAAATTTTCAACTAAGTAACCATTTCACAAGAACAGTATTTTAAATAATAATCCTTTTTTTTTTTTTAACTGTCCTAAACTATGCAAACAATTGGTCATTACACACATCCAATATCAAGAAGTATTTTTGAGAGAGGTCTGAATTTAGATATGCATGGTTTTAGAACTCTTGCTTTGAAATTTATTAACTATGAACATTTGGGAAATTTCCTCAAGCTTTTTTAAAGTTGTAAAATAAGAATAATGGAAGTATATATCCCAGATAGTAAGCTTTTGTTGTTGTTGCTTATTTGTTTGATTTTTAGGATCCAGATGGTTAATTAAGCAAAATCCCTTATACTATGCCTAGTATTAGTGAATGCACAAAATATCTCAAAAGATTCTTTCTCCTTTCCCTCTCTTCTTTCTCCCCTTCCTTCTGCTTCTTCTCCAGATCCTTCTTCTTTTTCTTTGTTACTATTGATTCTATTATTCTAATAGAGACTGAGTATAATTACTGCTAGTATCATTATTACCATACTTGAAAAGTGATGTTACCTTGTAGAATGACATTGATACCCATGTATTTAATGTTTATATTAGGAAAATAATTTTTATTTTGCAGGTTGTGAGATTTCCCTATAACTTGATCAGCTCTAAAAAGAAAAATCTTCTTTGTACTATCATTAGAATAATAATGTTTGATACAAAAAGAGATATTTTGGTGGTGATGATAATGGTGTTAATGTTGATGATGGTGGTGGTCATGGTGATGGTGTGGTAGTGATGGGAATTAAAAAAACATGGTAATTATTCCTTTGACAGACTCCTGAATTTGATTTATAAAATGTTGAGTCCAACTGTTATTGTTTCATTTGTCCCAGTGATTCACTTCAATGCTTTAGTAAGTCCAATGTATGTAAATGTTTATGGAGGATGGGAAATTTGAAAAAAATTTGGAAAAATATCAAATTTTAAAGACAAAATGGACAAATGGACTCATTAAATTACAGAATCAACTGCAAGTAATGGGAAATGGGAGAAAAACAGGTAAGTGGTGAAACCAAGTGTGGTGAATGGAAAATATTTAAAACTAAAAGCAATTAATATGTGATTTTACTTTTATTTATGCTACTGATTAACTTTCAGCTTTGAAGTTTATCTCATATATAAGGAAATTCTAAAATAAGAAAGAAATCAGAGAAGTCATAATATCTCATGTAATAAGAGCTAATAAATTATTATAAATCACATTGAATATTCATGTTCTCAATGATATTAGTTCTCTTAACATGAAAACCCTAGTTCTGTATCCTATACTTATACTCATACTCATCCTATACTTATACTTATACTCTCTAATATAAAACATTCACATTCTCAACTTGAAAATGCTTCAAAATAATGATTCACTAGTTTATTTCTTTAAGGAAATAAGATCAATAACAAAAAGCTAGAAACAATAGAAATTCACACATGCAATGAATTAGTTGAACCACAGTCATTTTTGGCCCTTTTATTTTTATCTCATAGGACAAAAGCATGGTAAATCAAATTCTTGCTAACAAAAGCATTTAATTTTAACAAGTAATTTTTAAAAATCCCTAGCTGGTATAAAATGCTACTTTGCTTTTCAAGCTACAAGAAGGAATAGTACCACAGAGAGGCCATAGAGGTTTAGCTACCAGTTGTAAAATAAACAGATCCTTACAGAATGGATATATTTTTACTCACTACTGTGCTTATAATGAGATTGAATTCAACTTCTTATGTGCTAATGGCATTAAATTGTGTACATAAAAGTGATGGAATAGGGTGATATGGGGATTAGACAAAGTGATCAAAGGTTTAGGAGAATGATACAAAATTAATATAAGCTTGATTTTTAAACTCATAGATGTGCATTTCTTTGACTTTTTTGGAAGAAAGTGAAGCAGCAATGGTAAACTTTTAAGTAGGAGTGGAGATGAAGTCAATATGGAGTCAGTAAGTTATGATATATCTATTTTGGTTTCTGTGAGGGTTTATTTTGACTTTTGTTTTATTTTGTTTAATTTTGATATTTTTTGAGTTTGGTTTTCAATTTGATCCAAAAAAAATGTTACGATCAAAAATACAAGCAAAATGCTCATTTAGAATGTGGACTTAATAAAATAAAAATCTCATTTGATAAAATCTAGTACCCACAAAAATGACATAAAATCATTAATTAAAGGCATTAGTGGTCTCTAGTAAAGAAAATAATATGAACAGTCTGCATTACTAGGGAATCCATTTTATAAGTATATTCTATAACTCCTTTGTATTCAAATCAAACTGTCCAATAGAATTCTAGGATTACATGAAGAGGTTCTGCTATTTGGTTTCACAGAAAATATCCATTATTTAAACCATCTGATATTTAATATTGCACTTAATGTCCAATAGTAAACCAACTGAGATCCATATTGTATCTAAGGGGTTATGTCTTTTCGACTGTTGTATTCATAATATACATTGAAATAAGCATTGACGAATATCCTATCAGGGATAGAAGAGCAACAACATAATGTTCAGTTACCAAGATGACTTCACTTGTCCTCTCGGGTTACCCTTTCCCACAATAATTACTCCTCTAGGTGAATGCATCAAATACCAGTTGAAAGGAAAAGATCAATTAATTCATGTTTAATAAAACTCTGTAGAATATTTTTGTTTAATGATATTTTAGAAAGCTAGAGCATGAATTAAAATTAAATCACACAAATATGTATGTACACTAATGTTAACCTGGTTTCATTAAGCTAAAAGAGAAAGTGTATAAGCTAGAGTGTTTTATAAGCATAAGATGCATAATCTGAGTATTAAAACTTGTTGTTCTATTATAGTCGATCATTTTGCATTTAAAAAATTTAAAAATAATTTTATAAGGTTATTTACATATGTTGCAATGTCTTTTATGCTTCTTTGTAAATGAGAATGCCTAATGCATTTTTTCACTTTTACCCTTCATATTCTAAATGTATTTGAATTTTGCAATATGCTGCATATGTGAACAAAAATGTGGCACACACACATGAAAGTTCCCTTTTAATGGTTTCATACCACTGACATAAATATGAAAACTTCATTTTATATTTTTTTTGTAAATGTGATCTTCTTATTTGAACCCTAGATACATTGAAAATGTAGCTGACTCACATTTCTAATCACTACTTCATCAGTAAAAATGTTGAAGGATCATATAAAGCATAAGGAATGAGTTTTAGTCTCCATTTTAATTAGTCACACCTATCTTGTTAGATATTAGCTCTGAATATAAACCTGTTAACCAAGATCCAAATTATTAAGATTAAGGTATAATTAGCTATTGAAATCTGTTATGTCATTCAATTCTATCAATTCCATTGCTTAAATTTATCACATAGTTAATTCCAAAATTATGCACTACAATCTACAACGGTCTACTCAGTCTATAGTTGGAAGCAGATATAATTTTTCAAAATATTGCGCCAGCATTTTCATTATCACATTTGCATTGTTTGCCTACTCTTATTTATTTTTTTAATTTAATTTTTTATTTTATGTTGGAGTATAGTTGATTTACAATGTTGTTTATTCTTTCTTTGAATAATAATATAAGTAAATTTAACTTAAATCTTGTACCTTAGATGTTAGCAGTTTCCAGTCCCTTTAATTGTTTGAATTGCGTCTGGCATAGCAAGTGGCTTCAGTTAAACACTCTTTAAGAAGAGCATGCCATTTGAATGCCTTTTTCTGTTAGTGTGAAGGATTTTAATATTCTTGAAAGAAAATACCTGAAAACAGGCAATTTTTTTCAATAAAATACATTAGCAATGTAAATTAAAATAAGGGTAAGCAAAGCACAAATAAATCATTGTTAGCACTGATTTTATTTTACAAAATGCAAACCTTTCAGATTATTTATTTTTATTAATTTTAAACATTATTTGGAAACTAAACTCAGAAAAACATTTTAAATGTTTTTAAAATATTTTAAGAAATATTTTAATTTCTTAAATGGAAAGACATGTTTTAAAATTTTAAAACAAATCTTAATTTAAATCAATATTCCTCAACACAAGTGGGCTTCTAATTTTCTTTTCATTTCCATAGTCCATTAATTTTCCATATTTCCTAGTTACTATTTCTTAGATTCTTTTATCAAATCAAAAACTACTCTTCTTTATTCTTACTTTCACCTGTTGAGGTTTCCTCCTGTTTCCCTAAGAACATAGATCTTAAAAGAAGTCCCACATACTCCGGCTAAGACATCTATACACTTACCCAAATTTGGATGATATATTCTTCCTTCCCACATACTGCTATAGAAAAACTATATCTAAGTTCCTAATTAATATCTGTGCCCTTTCTTTATGAATAGATTCCTTCTCCTCAGAAACATCATTTCATCATTTGTCTTCTTTCTCCATAACAACATGTTTTCCCTCTTTACTATATCATTCTCATTAGCAGCAATAATGTGATTTCTTGAAACTTAAAAAAAAAAAATAATAAAAAGTCACAATCTAAACTAACTCTCTCCTTCTTCTACTCCATTTTCTCCTTTATAGCTCCAATTTCTCTCTTGAACATTATGTAGTCATGCTCCTCACCACCCTTTTGTCCTAATCTCCACATCTGTATGTCCAATGACATTGTGTCTTCATTTTATTTGGTGAATTATTGTCAGCTGCAATTGACTCAGTTGATCATTTTCTCACTTCAAGTAGCTGTATCAATTGGCTCCTAGGACATCACAGTCCCTTGAAATTACTTCTTTCTCACTGGTTACTCTTTTCAGTCTTTTAGTAGTTTTTCACTAAAACTGTAAATATTAGAGGGCTCCAGGATTTAGTTCTTGGATCATTTGTCTTTCCATATTTTATTTTATTCATTTTTTATTTATTTATTTTTATTTATTCATTTTCATCATTTAAAATATCATCTATATTTTATGTCTTAAACATTTATATTTCCTGCCTTTAATACTCCTTTGAACACTACACTTTTGAGATTACAATTGAAAATTCTAGTAAGTATATCAAGAAATTATCAGGGTTATTGAGGTAAATTTTACTTACAATAAAATGCATCACTTAACATGCACAATTTGTTGTTTTGTGATATGTATGTATCCATAAACCATCTCTAAGTTCAAGATAATGAATATATCTATTACGCCCTTTTCTTATAACCCTTTGTAATACTTAACTTTTATCTCTTCCCTTTCTCATCCCCCATTCTCCAGCCTTAGTCCCCGGGTCACAACTTACCTGCTTTCTGCCACTACAGATTAGTCTGTATTTTATATAGTTCAAGATAAATTTAATTACACAGTGTATACTTCATTTGGGCTGGCTTTCTTCACTCAGTATGGCTATTTTGAGAATCACCCATGTTGTTTCATGCATCGATAGTTCATTCATTTTAATTATGGAGTAGCATCCACTTGTAACTATGCAACCATTTAGGACCCCAAACAATCCTTGCTTAACAATCACCTTTACTTCTTGCCAGCTGCAATCCTAATTTTGACAAAAAACTTATGTAACTTTGCAGTTTTTGCCTATATTGGCCTCCTCCAGTGGAACACAATTCAAGTGCTCTTGAATCTACATCTTCCAGGATTTTGTCCTCAGTTTGGCTGGAATAACACTCTTTTCTATTCTTATTATAGACTGTTTATTATTTCTGTCAACAATTATAATAATTTCCTAGGCCAGCAGTTAGCAAACTTTTTCTCTGTAAGGCGCCAGACAGTAAATATTTTTTACTTTGCAGGCCACATGGTCTCTCGCCTAACCCCTCAACTCTGATATTGTAGTGTACAGATAGCCACAGACAACATATAAATGAATTAATCTGGCTGTGTTCCAATAAAACTTTATTAACAAAAACTGATGTCATTCTGGATTTGGTTCATGGGTCATAGTTTGCCATCTCTTGTCTTTGAATCTAGAGATGATTCAGCAAAGTGAAAGAAAAGTCACCTCCTGGAAGGGCAAGAAATTTAAATATCTTTAGTGGGGATTTGTCCCAAGCCCTTGTTCTCATTTCTCACCAGTGTCCATTGCTTTCCATCACTCTCACGTGACTCCATTATGCTGATCTAGTTGCATGTTTTATGGTGTATGTCAAACACCATCTTTTCAGGCACCCAAGCCAGAATTGAGGCCTTAATATTGTACTTCTCATTTTACCTTACCGCTCTTTCAGTATTTATTTATGTACTCAGGAGATTTTATCCTCCTACAATCTAAAACATGCATGCATGCATCTCTCCATCTGCTTTTCAATTCCTGGGATATATTTAACCAAGAAATTATTATAATTTATTTATACCTTCAGTATTCTTCATTTCCTCTATTCCAATTGCCATACACTTTGACTTTATGCTAAGAATATAAACTCTTATTTTGTTGTTGTTGTTTTGTTTGTTTGTTTTGTGGTACGTGGGCCTCTCACTGTTGTGGCCTCTCCCGTTGCAGAGCACAGGCTCCAGACGTGCAGGCTCAGTGGCCATGGCTCATGGGCCTAGCCGCTCTGCAGCATGTGGGATCTTCTCGGACCGGGACACAAACCCGTGTCCCCTGCATCGGCAGGCGGACTCTCAACCACTGTGCCACCAGAGAAGCCCAAGAATATAAACCCTTGAACCTTTATATTCAAAACCCTTTATAATTCAAAACCCTTTATAATCTGACTTTTAATCCAGTATCAACTTTCAACGTCAGGTCCACGTAACACTCACAGAAAGTCATACTAGCCTACTTACAGTATCCATAACATGTTCTTTCCTACACCCAGGCATTAGTTCCACATATTTCTGCATATCCCTACACTGATTTTTGTTTTCCATAATCTGGACAATGCTCATGTATTTTCAATAGAATAAGGAACTCCAGGAAGCATATATGCATTGGACCTATTAAATCCTCTGTCAAGAAGCATTTTATACTGTGTTACAATTAGCTCTCTTTTTGTCCCTCTAATTCACTCATTTATAAGACCTCTGAACTTTGGGGTCCATATTATAAATGTATATGTTTAAAAAGTCTGAGTTCAATAGTTAAATGTTTGTTTGATTCTTAAAATTAATCAGTTTTAACAATTGATATATCTTCTTCTGGGATCAATTCCTAGATCATTACGTGATGTCCTTCTTTGTTTCTCATAACAGTCTGCTTTAAAAACTATTTTGCCTGATATAAATATTGCTACTTTGACTTCCTTTTCATTCTCATTTACATGGAATAACTTTTTTCATCCCCTCACTTTCAATCTGTGTGTCTTTAGATCTGAAGTGATTATCTTGGAGGCAGCACATATACAGGTCTTGCTTTTGTATCCATTCAGTCACTCTGTCATTTGATTGATTGGATCACTTAGTCCTTTTTCATTTAAATATATATAATACATATATGTAAAAAATATATGTTACTCATATATAGTGTACTTACTGTCATTTTTGTAAATTGTTTTGTGCTGTTTTTGTAGTTCATTTTGATTCTTTTTTCTCTTCCCTTATGATATTATGACTGTATTTAGTGCTATGTTTGGATTTTTTCTCTTCATTCTTTGTGTATCAATTATAGATTTTTAGTTTGTGATTACCACGATGTTTATATATAACAGTGTATATATAATTATATTTTAAAATATAAAATATTTATTATTTTACATATAAAATTATTTTAAGTTACTGATCTCTTAATTTAAAATGCATTTTAACAAAGCTGCATTTATATATGCACCCAAAATAAGACCACCAAAATAATAAAGCAAATTTTAACAGACATAAAGGGAGAAATTGGCAGTAACAATAAGAGTAGAGGACTATAACACCTCACTTACATCAATGGATAGATCGTCTAGAGAGAATATCAATAATGAAACACTGGCCTTAAATGACACATTATATCAGCTGGACATAATAGATATACATAGAACATTTCATCCAAAAGCAGCAGAATAAACATTCTTTTCAAGTGCACATGAAACATTCTCAAGATAGATCACATTCTAGGCCACAAAATAAGCATTAGTAAATTTAAGAAAATTGAAATCCTGTCAAGCATCTCTTCTAGTCACAATGCTATGAGACTAGAAATAAACTATAAGAAAAAAACAGTGAAAATAGAAAGACAGGGAGGTTAAACAATGTGCTACTAAACAACCAATGGATCACTGGAGAAATGAAAGAAAAAATTTAAAAATTCCTGGAGACAAGTGAAAATGAAAGTATAACAATCCAAAATCTATTGAATGAAGCAAAATAATTCTAAGAGGGAAGTTTACAGAAATACAAGCCCACCTCAAGAAACAAGGAAAATGTCAAATAAACAACCTAACCATAAACCTAAAGGAGCCAGAAAATAAGAACAAATGAAACCCAAGTTAGTAGAAGGAAAGAAATAAAGATCAGAGCAATAATACATGTAATAAAGACTAAAGAAACCATAGAAAATATCAATGAAACTAAGAGATGGCCCTTGGAAAGATAAAGAAATTTGACAAACCTTTAGTGAGACTCATCAAGAAAAAGAGAGGGCCCAAATCAATAAAATCAGAAATGAAAAAGAAGTTACAACTGATGGTACAGAAATACAAAGGATCACAAGAGATTACTATGAACAATTATATGCCAATAAAATGGACAAAGAAAAAAAATGGATAAATTCTTGGAAATGTACAATCATCTCCCAACACTGAACCAGGAAGAAACAAAAATATATGAAGAGACAAATTACCAGTAATAAAAATTCCCAACAAACAAAATTCTAGGACCAGATGCATTCACAGGGGAATTCTACCAAACATTTAGACAAGAGTTAACACCTATCCTTCTCCAACTATTACAAAAAATTTCAGAGAAAGGAGTGTTTTTGAGGCTAGAACCACCCTGATCCCAAAACCAGAAGAAGATATCAAAACCAGAAGATAGCATGAAAAAAGAAAATTACAGGCCAATATCACTGATGAACCTAGATGCAAAAGTCCTCAACACAATATGAGCAAACTTAATCCAACAGTACATTAAAAGGATTATACACCATAACCAAATGGAGGTTTACCCAGGGATGAAAGAATAATTCAATATCTGATTTTTCAGTATGAAACACCACATTAACAAATTGAAGACTAAAAACCATATGATCACCTCAATAGATATAGGAAAATTTTTTGAAACAAATTCAACATTCATTCATGATAAAATCTTTCCAGAAAGTGGGTATAGAGGAAGGATACCGCAACATAATAAAGGCCATATATGATAAACCCACCGTTAACATCATTCTCATCAATGAAAAGATGAAATCACTTCCTCTAAATCAGGAACAAGACAAGGATGCCCAATCTTGCTGCTTTTATTCAACACAGTATTACAAGTCCCAGCCACAGCAATAAGACAAGAAAAATAAATAAATAAAAGGGATCCAAATCAAAAAAGAAGTAAAACTGTCACTGTTTGCAGATGGCATGATACTATATATAGAAAATCCTAAATATGCCACCAAAAAATGATTAGAGCTAATCAATGAATTTGGTAAAGTTGCACAATACAAAATTCATAGGTAGGCCTATTGCATTTCTATACACTAGTAAATGAACTGTCAAAAATAGAAATTAAGAAAATAATCAATTATAATTACATCAAAAAGAATAAAATACCTAAAAATAAACCTAACCAAGGAGGTAACAGATCTGTCCTTGAAAAACTAAAGACACTGAAGTATGAAATTGAATACAACACAAACAGATGGAAAAATATAACATGCTCATGTACTGGAAGAATTGATATTGTTAAAATGCTGATACTCCCAAAGACAATCTACAGATTCAGTGCAATCCCTATCAAAATGGCAATAGCATTTTTCATGAGCCAAAACAAATTATTCTAAAGTTTGTATGGAAGCACAAAATACCCCAAATGGCCAAAACAATATTGAGGAAGAAGAACAAAACTGAAGAATGACTCTCCCTGTTTTCCAACTATACTACAAAGCTACAGTGACCAATAGAGTATAGTATTGGCATGAAAACAGAAACATAGATCAATGGAGCAGAATAGAAAGCCCAGAAATAAATCCACACACTTATGATCAATCTACAGCAAAGGAGGCAAGAATATACAATAGAAAAAAGACAGTCTCCTCAATAATTGGCTCTGGGAAAACTGGACAGCTACATGTAAAAGAATAAAATTAGAATATTTTCTCACATCTAATACAAAACTAAATTAAAATGGATGAAAGAGTTAACTGTAAGACTGAAGCCATAAAATTCTTAGAAGAAAACAGAATGCTCTTTGACATAAATCATAACAAGATTTTTTGGAATCTCTCTCCTAAGACAAAGGAAATAAAAGCAAAAATAAACAAATGGGAGCTAGTTAAACTTAAAAGATTTGCACATCAAAGGCAACCATCAACAAAATGAAAAGACCCACTGAATGGGAGAAAATATTTGCAAATGATATGACCACTAAGGGATTAAGATCCAAAATATATAAAAAAGCTCATATAGCTCAGTATCAGGAGACAAACAACCTTATTAATAAAGGTGCAGAACTGAATAGACATGTTTTTCAAAGAGAAAATGCAGGTGGCCAACAGGCACATGAAACAATGCTCACCATCACTAATCATTGGGGAAATGCAAATCAAAACTGCAATGAGAAATTACCTCACATCTGTCAGAATGGCTGTCATCAAAAAAAAAAAAAAAGTCCACAAATAACAAATGTTAGCAAGGATGTGGAGAAAAGGGAACCCTCATACACTGTTGGTGAGAATGTAAATTTTTGCAACCAGTATGGAAAATGGAGGTTTTTCAAAAACTGAAAATAGAACTAACCTATTACCCAGCAATTCCACTCCTGGGTAGTTACCTGAAAAAGAACAAAACTAATTTGAAAAGACACATGCACCCCAGTGTTCATAGCAAGCATTATTTACAATTGTCAAGACATGGAAGCAATCTAAGTGTCATTTAACCAATGAATGGATAAAGATGTGATGTATATATGTATGTGTATATATATATATACCTACATATGTATATCACATCATATTATATATATGATGGAATATTAACCACAAAAAAGAATAAAAATTTGCCACTTATAACACCATGCATAAGCCTGGAGGTTGTGATGCTTGGTGAAATAAGTCAGGCAGAAGATGACAAATACTGTATATTATCACTTTTATGTGGCATCTAAAAAATAAAACCAAGTAGTGAATACAACCAAAAGAGATAGACTAACAGATATAGAGAACAAGCTAATGGTTACTAGTAGGGAGAGGAAAGGGGGAGGGGTGTGTTGTAGTTTTTTTTTATGACAGGGTTTTTGAAAGCAAGTTTATCACATGAGATGAATTGTGCCGAAGCACAGTAGTAGAGGGCTGTCGTTTGTTTAGGCAAAACAGAGTTGTCTGTCTTGTTGTGGTAGCTTTTATTAAAGCATTATTTATGTTTACATTTTAAGACTTGTTTTTTTAACATTTAAAAATATCAAAGTAGCAACATATGTTTTTATTGATTATACAAGTAACAATGGGCTTTCTTGAAGATATGTCGTGTTTTGTCCTTGAGCGCAAAAGCAGCACAGGGACATTGTCTTGTGTTTTTATTATTTTGATTATACTGAAGTAGTATAAGGACATTTCCTTGTGTTCTCACCATTTTGATTATACTGAGGACATCTCATGGATCAGTGCCCAAAGCACTCAATGTTTATTTGTAGGTCCCTGGTTTGTTGGGGGGGAGCTCAAAGCATTTACGACTGTTTACGGTTCTGGCTTATTTGTATGTTCCTGGTTTGTCGGGGGGTGGGGGCTCAAAGCAATCAGGACTGTCTGTAGTTTTGGCTTATTTGCCAGCCCCCAGTTTGCTGGGGGGTGGTGCTCATGGGTCATGTTTCCTTTTTATGTCCTCAGTTATTTCATTACATTTCCCCCTTTTTGTTTTGTAGCTTGTGTAGCATCAAGGAGAACACGGTAGCTTGTTGTGATGTTGTATGGCGGGTAGTTTTTATTTGTTGTTGGACTACAATTAAACATATGATTATTATTATAATGAGCATTAGCAATCTTGTAATAGAACTAAATAAAGCATTGTAATTTAGATATGGGATTTAAATTATTAAATCCTTGAATAATTTTAGACCATATATTTTGTGAATTAAGTTGTAATTTTTTTTGAAAAGCTTGTTGAATTTTTTTTTGTAAATTTACAATTTTTTTGTCAAATTTTTATGATGGAATAAATGCTTTTTATTTTTGTCTAGGGAAATGTAGACTGATTATATGGAACCGAAGTGACACAAAAAGCACTTTGATTTTAGTTACAACGTAGTTTTGTTTTTGTAAATTTACAAGTTGGTCCCCCAACATAACTACAGTTTTTTGTAAATCTGTTATTTTTGAATGTATTTTTGAATCAATTTGTTGTTGAGAGGACCAAAGTATTTTAGAATTTTTATGTCAATCAATTATATAATTAACGGTCTGAATAGATTGTTTTAAAGCAACTTCAGCTACTGCAGCAGTAGCTGTTATGGTTGTAATATCTATGACAGCTGTAATTAACATTTTTATAAATTTTTTACTTTTTTTTAATGTATCAGTTAAATATTGTAAAACAGCCATAGGAAAAGATTTTTGTCATTTTCTTTTAAGATTGCTAGGAAGCCAAAGACCTGTCCGAGTTTGTAAGATATACAAACTTTTAGTAGATATGTTAAAAGATATACTAGAGTTAATGTAGGTATATAGAGAGTAATTTTTACACATTATAATACCTTGAGTCTTATTTTATATAGTTGGTCCCTTTAACAATATATAAGGTAATTTTACATAATTACGAGTATACCGAGTAACATTTTTATGAAAAGTCAAACTATGATTTTCAGATTTGTTAACCATGTTTTACCCACGTATTAATCTTTTTTAAAGCTGTCATAAGTTTTTACAAGTCCTTTTGGATAGGATATCTATTTAAATGAGGACCTGGAGGAGAAAATCCTCCAGTATGTCATACTATGGTATTATTAATAGTATTGTTATAAATAGTGTTATTTTTTTTTATGTCAGTGTAAATTTTTTAGATCTCTCTTTCCTCAGGTGGAGCCAAAAGGGCTCCAATCAATGATGTTTTCCCAAGAAGTATTAACAAGAACCCGAGCCATTTTTTCTCGGTATGGAGTTCAATGGACCCAATCTGATAATCAATCCATAAGAGGCACCTGGCATGGAGGCAAGTAAGGTGTGGAAACATTTTTATTAAGAGTGGAATTAGAACTTTTAAAATTATAAGTACTCAAAAGATATAACCCATGATATCTGTTTTTATTTTTGACAACATTTAATCATGCCTGATAATTTATTTTAAGGCAATGATCTTTTTTTTATATACAAATAGGAGGTCTATTAACACCCACTGTGTAATTTTTTATTATCCTTTTTTTTTTTTTTTTTTTTTGGCTTTAAAGGGCCTCTATCATCGAAAGGACCAGGCAACTATCTAGACTCATTTACTTATACAAGAATTGGGGCATCTCACCAGGTAACCCCCATATTAAGAGGAGGGTAAGGAATATAAGTTCAATAAGTATGGTTAGCACAATTTATCTTATTGGCTGACATGTTTATTACCTGTGTAGACAACATTGTCATCATGGCCATAAAAAGATTGGTGTTATTGAGGGGTTTACCCTGTGAAATAACAAGATTTTTGGCAGTGTCTATAAATTTTTTTATTTGTTCCCAGGTCAATGGAGGTGTCTTTTTTTTCCCACCAAGTCTTAAACTGTATATATTGTCCAGGTTTAAGAACAGTCTTGGCAAGTGCCTCCCAATCTTGAGGAATTAATATGTTTTTGGAAGCATACCTAGACAAAAGATCTTGAACATAATCAGAATGTATCCCATATGTATTAATGGCTTTTTTTTTAGCATTAAAAAAATTTTTACATCATGAGGGTTATACTTAACGTTTATATATCTATTTGGAAATTGATCATTAGTAGGCATAGCTTGTCTAACAATAGGGAAAGCAAAAAATGATTTAGATTATTTTTTTTTAAATTTATCTCTTTTTTTAACAATAGTTTATTAGATTTAGGTTTTAGAGGAAAGTGAAACTGACGAGAGGCTCCAACATGATAAGCTCTTATTTTTAAAAGAGGAGCCGAAGGAATAGTAGGACATGGCTCCTGATATAAAGGAGTGGTAGTATTGTTTTTATTTTTTTTTAATTTAGCCATCAAATTTTTTAACTTTGAAAGTATATCAGAAATCTCATTCTATTGAGAAAGTGGCATCTTATTTTCTTTGTTAGCCTGCTCCCGATCTTTATCATCATCAGAAAAAGCCCCTTTATCATTGGAACCTGAAAAATCCTCTCCTGTCTCAGACACAAAGGGAGGAGGAGGCGGAGGAAGGTCCTCTATAGGAGACTCACGAAACAGAGTACGAAAAGCAGCAGAATGATCGGGAGCAGAATTTGGACGCTGAGGGCGTGCCCCATTTTCATTTTTAGTTTCAGACTGTAATGGTTCCAGGGCAAGGGAAATTAATTTACAAAGAGACCAAACACGGACAGATATAGGGTCTCCATGTTGATGAGCTCTTCTTAAGGCTCGTATTACCTGTTTCCAAACTTTTAAATTTAACTGGTTATGACCAGTAGGTTGAAACCAGTAACAATGTTTACGAACCAGCGTAAACAATTTATCAAAAGATTTTGGTTTCACTTTCAGTTTTGAACTCCGTAATAACTGTTTCAGGAGTCTAATGTATTGAAATTTTACTGAATGGGAATTCCCCATTATAGTTACTCTACTGTTCCCGAAGGTTTCGCTTACTCTTGAGCGGACCAAATTTCCCTTCGGTCTCGCGATCATGTGATTACTTACCTTTAGGTCCCTGTTCAGGTGCCAAATGTTGTAGGTTTTTTTTTTATGACAGGGTTTTTGAAAGCAAGCTCATCACAGGAGATGAATTGTGCCGTAGCACAGCAGTAGAGGGCTGCCGCTCGCTCAGGCAAAACAACGTTGTCTGTCCTGCTGTGGTAGCTTTTATTAAAGCATTATCTATGTTTACATTTTAAGACTTGTTTTTTTAACATTTAAGAAATGCCAAAGCAGCAACATATGTTTTTATTGATTATACAAGCAACAATGGGCTTTCTTGAAGATATGTCTTGTTTTGTCCTTGAGCGCAAAAGCAGCACAAGGACATTGTCTTGTTTTTATTATTTTGATTATACTGAAGTAGTACAAGGACATTTCCTTGTGTTCCCACCATTTTGATTATACTGAGGACATCTCATGCATCAGTGCCCAAAGCACTCAATGTTTATTTGTAGGCCCCCGGTTTGTTGAGGGGTGGGGCTCAAAGCATTCAGGACTGTTTACAGTTCTGGCCTATTTGTACGTCCCCGGTTTGTCGGGGAGTGGGGGGAGCTCAAAGCAATCAGGACTGTTTGTAGTTTT